>NC_068341.1:41749746-41849658 GCF_014633365.1 Diospyros lotus | reverse complement strand
GAAATATCTTAGGTTTCCTAGATCTTTGATTTCAAACTCACTTTCAAGCATTTCTTTGAGGTTATTCATTTCAGAATTATTATTCCCTATAACAATAATTTCATCCACATATACAATGAGGATAGACAATTTACCTCCCAAAGAATATTTGATGAATAACGTGTGATCAATTTGGCTTTGATTGTATCCCTGTTTCTTGACTGCTCTTGTGAACCTCTCGAACCAAGCTCTAGGGGACTGCTTGAGTCCATAGAGTGATCTTTTGAGTTTGCATACCTTGTTTCTTGTAAGGTTGGTTTCAAATCCATGAGAGATTTTCATGTAGACTTCCTCTTCTAAATTCCCATTTAGGAATGCGTTCTTCACATCTAGTTGGTGAATAGGCGAATCTAGATTTGCAACTAGAAATAGTAAAACTCGAATAGTATTCAATTTTGCCACTGGGAAAAATGTCTCTTGGTAATCAATACCATAGGATTGAGTGAAGCTTTTTGCCACTAGGTGGGGCGTTGAACTTGTCAATCTGTCTATCTTTCCTATATGTCATCGTGAATACCCATTTGCAGCCTACATGGTGCTTTTTAGGTGGTAAGTTTCTCTTTTCTAATGTCACATTCTTTGAGTCTACACCTTTTTTCTCTTCTTCGTTTGATAGGTCTTCTTCCTCCATTCATGAGGTTTTTCCTGTCCCTTCTTTTCCTCCCCTGGTCCCAGTACCTATTTTTGTTCCTCCTATTCCTCTCCAAACTTATCATAGTCATTCTTAGCCTTCATTAGTGCCTACTGCTCCCGCTCCTATTGTCGATGATGGTATTGCTCCAGACCCATGCCTCCCTCCAGCTGGTGCCATTATTTTGTCTCCCTTTGAATCTGCCCAAGCTCCTGTTTGTCGAGGTACACAATCCACTCACAATCCTCGTCCCATTTATACTTTTGTGAGCTATCACCGTTTGTCATCTATTTATTCTGCTTTTGTCTCTGCTTTTTCGTCTGTTTCTATCCCTAAGACAGATACTGAAGCTCTTTCTCGCCCTGGGTGGCGACATGCTATGGATGAGAAGATGTCTGCCTTGTTGGCTAATGAGACGTGGGATCTAGTTCATCTCCCTCTGGGGAAGTCTATTGTTGGTTATCGATGGGTGTTTACAGTTAAGGTTAGTTTAGATGGTTCTATTAATTGTCTGAAGGCTCGATTGGTTGCTAAGGGCTATACTCAAATTTTTGGCCTAGATTATGGTGATACATTCTCGTGGCTAAGATTGCTTATGTTTGTGTTTTTCTTGCTATCATCGCTATTCAGCAATGGCCTTTTTATCAACTGGATGTTAAAAATGTTTTTCTTCATGGCGACCTTCAAGAGGAAGTGTATATGAAGCAACTTCCTAGTTTTGTTGTTCAAGGGGAGTCTTGACTGGTATGTCGCCTGAAGAAGTCCTTATATCGCCTAAAGCAATCTGCTTGGTGTTAGTTTGGTCGCTTCAGTTCGATTATCTAGTCTTTTGGTATGAGTAAAAGTGAAGCTGATCATTTTATTTTCTATCGCCATTTTCTTGGTTGAGTTATATTATTGGTGGTGTACGTAGATGACATTATTATCATAGGAGATGATGACATTGGTATTGGGCAATTAAAGACTCATTTGCATTCTTATTTTTAGACCAAGGATTTGGGTAGGTTGAAATATTTTCTTAGTATTGAGGTAGTTCAATCTGCCCATGGTGTGTGCATCTCTCAAAGGAAGTATGCCTTAGATATTTTGGAAGAGATTAATATGTTTGATTCACGGCCTATAGATACTCCTATGGATCCTAATGTTAAGCTTGTATCACGACAGGGGGAGCCATTGGAGGATCCTTGGTGATATAGGAGACTGTTTGGGAAGGTTAATTATCTCACAATCACACGGCCAGACATCTCTTTTGTTGTTAGTGTGGTAAGTCAATTTTTGGACTCCCTATGTGACAGTCACTGGCACGCTTTAGTGCGTATCTTGAGATACATTAAAAGTGCTCTTGGTAAAAGCTTGTTGTTTGAGAACAAATGACACAAATAGGTTGTTGGATATAGTGATGCAAATTGGGCTGGTTGTCCTACAGATAGGCACTCTACCTTAGGTTATTGTATTATGATTGGAGGAAATTTGGTTTCTTGGAAAAGTAAGAAGCATAGTGTTGTGGCTAAATCTAGCGCAAAAGCGGAATATCGGGCTATGGTTTTAGCCATATGTGAGTTGATTTGGCTCAAGCAATTCCTCACGGAGTTGAAATTTAGAGATTCAGGACCTATACAACTTATTTGTGATAATCTGTCAGCTCTTCATATTGCCTCTAATTCAGTTTTTCATGAGCGGACCAAACACATAGAAATAGATTGTCATTTTGTGAGACAAATTAATTTCTGGAGAGATTACTACGTCATTTATTGGCTTTAATGACTAGCTGGTTGATCTTCTTACCAAGCCATTACAAGGTCGACGGCTTGACTACATTTGTACCAAGCTAGACACATATGATATATATGCGTTCGCTTGAGGGGGAGTGTTAGAATTAGTATATTATGTATAGTGTTGTACCTTATGCTTAAGCTAGTTGTACCTTATTGGTATATATAGATATACCACATTGTGAATAAGAGACAACATTTTTCTCTCAAAACATCACAAATGATAAAGAGGTTGACATTGTGAGTGTGAAAAGCTTTTTAATAAATTATGCCAAATTATTTTCTTGTATTCTTCAAAAAAATGTCTTGCCTACCCAATTCAAAAGTGTTTTCTTACTTTATAGCCTTGATCAATTTCTATATTCAACTAGTGCTTTAAAGGCCAATCGAAAACACTTCTATGCTATAGTTGATGTGAAAAATGCTAGTCTTAATTAGTCAAAGTATGTTTTGGACTGATTAGTACAAGAGATGGTTAGATACAAGAAATATCCTAAAAGTTGTGCTAACAAGAAGCTAAAAAGATCCATCAATGGTTGTGTTTTTGTTTTATAGGTACTCATTTAAGCTGTTTTTTTTTTTTTTTTTTGAATTGTTGTTTTGTTCATTTCAAGTATATTACTAACAACTTTTTCAATTTTGTTGTTAAATGCTTTAGATTATTTATTTTGACGAGTCCCATTAGTGGAATTGATTCCTCCTAATTGTTTACCCATAGAGTTTTGGAATGAGAAAGAGTTAAAGATAGAAAAAAAGAAAGAAACCTAGCTTATAAAACTTACAAATGGAGAGTTAATTGTTGTACTATTGGCTTCCAAGCATGAAATTGGTTTTTTAACATCATTGATATTTTATGATAATTGGTTATTGTAGTTATGTTGATAATTTTAATTCATATTATATTATTAAAGTATAATATATGATGAATTAAGCTATGTTTAAATGTTGACAATAATTGTTTTAATTGTGCAATATATGAAGCTATAAATGTTATTTTTGAGTCTATGATTGCTTTAAGGAGTGCCAAGAGATGAAGTGACTACAATGATTGTAATGCACTAGCGCTGCATATTAAGTAATATGATGAGGTGTTAATTAAAATATTCAAATACCCAACTTGCAAGAAACTAAGATTGTAGCAAGAGAAAATGTTTACTATGTTGCTGGAGATTAGTGAAAATATAAGGAATGCAAAAGGCAATGGTCTCTAAGGTGAACATGGTGGATACATTTGTGCATAATGCATCTAGAGAAGATCATTAGTCAAATTCTACTAATAGTAATAATCACTCATTCATTTCAAAAGGATCAAAAGGATGTGAGACCCTGGTAAATGTTGGTGTTGTTGATTGTACATTTACGAGGAGATATCCATTGCCAATAAGCCTAAGAGAACTCAATATTGTGTATGTAAAGAAATAAAATATTGTTTTAGTAAAGTGTGCAATGGAGTGTAAGAAATCAACATTGGCACATGTTAATATCAATCTTGATTTCATCCCATAATGTCCTTGTATTTACACTCTATTGTTCATTTTATTTAAAGAATATTTTCTTTCCTTGTATATGCAATATTGACTTCTCCTAATCTTACCGGCTGTGTTTCTCTCCTCATTATAGATTGTATCACGAAAAACACCATTATCTCTTGCGATCTCACATCCTTATGAAATGATTGAGTTATTTTCACTTTTTGTAGAATTTAATTATTGATATCTCCTGATATATTATGCATAGAGGTATGCATCCTGTTCATCTCAAAAAACTTACTTTTGCATTTGTTATATTTTCATTCATCTCCATCAATGTAGCAAACATTTTTCTTGATGCAATCTTAGTTTCTTACATGCTACGTATTTGAATATTTAATTAACCACCTCATCATAAAAATATGAAATGTTACTATCATTGTAGCTATACCTCATTTTTTAACTCCTGTCAAAGCAACCATAGATTCAAAAGTAGTATTTAAAGCTTCCTACATCAGATGGTTAAAAAAAAAAAATACTAAAAGCAGTTAAACATAGTTTAATTCATAATGTATAATACTTTAATAACATAATGCAAATTAAGAAGTTAATAAATCATTAATTTAAAATTATTAACATAAATAAAGTAAGTTATAAATCAATTATCATAAAATATCAAGGAAGTTAAAATAACAATTCCGTGCGTGTAAGTTAATAATGCAACAATTATCTATCCATTTGTAGGCTTCATTAGCTAGGTTTCTTTCTTTCTTCTACCTTAACTCTGTCATCATTCCAGAACTCTATTGGTATACAATTATGAGGAATCAACTTCACTAGTATGAATTGATGGAAATAAATTATCTAAAACATTTAGCAAGAAAAATGAAAAAGTTGTTAGTAATATCTTTGGAATGAACAAACAAGAGTTCAAGAAAAAAAAAATTGACTTAAATGACTATTTGTAAAATGAAAATGCAACCACTGATGGATCCTTTTGGCTTGTTGTTAGCTGACTTTTAGGATCTTTCTTGTATCTAATCATCTCTCAAACTAACCAATCTAAAACATACTTTGACTAGTTACAAGTACTAGCATTTTCCACATCAACTACAACAGATAGTGTTTTTAACTAGGCTCTAAAGCAATAGTTGGATATAAAAATTGATCTAGGCTATAAAGCAAGAAAACTCTTTTGAATTAGGTAGGCAAGACATTTTTTTGAAGAATATGAGAAAATCATTTAGCCCTAATTTATTAAAAAGATTTTCACACATCAATGTCAACCTCTTAGCCATTATTAGGAATACACAAAAATGCTTCCTACAACATCACAAGTCAGAGGACTATAGATTCACTTCCCAACCCTTCAGCACAAGTTTTTGTCTCAAATTTTTTAATCAAAATGTCACATGTATCCCTACACAATGTATTACAACTTAATCTTAATAAAGACCAAAAACCCATTTCTTTCACATAATTTCATTGAGTAACTTAAGTTCAGATCGTCATTTCCAGAAAGTAGATGGTGAGGATTGGGTTTGGAAAGCAGTCTATAAAAACAAAATAATTATCAATCATATTGTACACTTAATAAATTTATAATAGACTAATTAAGAATATGTACAAATTTACTTGCATTATGTAAATGTAAGTATCATCAACTTATGTATTTTATGAGGATCTGTTCAGTTCATAATAATGTTTTCTTTGTTCAATCACCTTTCGTTGGTATGAAATATGTGAGGTGGCTGCTCAAAGCTGGAAATAACAGATTCATGGAACAATTGTTTTAAGTTTTGTCTTGGAAAAAATACAGGTACTTGTCTGTGTGCTTTTGTATCATTAGATTTCATTCTTTTGCTTTTATAAACAAATGCTGAAATTATGCAGAACCCAGTACATCCTAAGTAGACCGTGGTATTTGTTTCAGAAGTCAGATATTGGCATTTCTGATGCCAATCTTTACATGTAATAATTTTTAAATGGACATAGGCCAACACATAGTGGCATAAGGGCATGGTATGTTGTATTTGGCAAAAATGATGTAATATACTTTAGGATTCCTTATATATATATATATATATTTACACATTAGGTTGCATTGAAGATAATTACTCTTGTACAACTACTCTCATCTCTTCTGATTATGCTTATGCTTGGTTGGTGCAAGTTTGTTTCCAGCAATATGTTTGTTCATTACCTGTTTGAATATTCAAAAGAAATTTGTCCATAGTTTTGTAGATAAATAACATCATGTGGATAATAAGCTTTGTTTTCCGGTGATTATGGTTAACACGTATGAGATTTTGATCTTTAGCTATTCAGGTTTTTGTCCAGTTTACCCTTCAATTTTACCTAAAATTGTGGTCAGACCCAGCAATTTGTGTTGAGTTAAATATTTTAAGTATTAAATATACAAAATACTTTGATATTGGTATGTGGTGTTTTTAACTCTTGCATATTCTCCATGATGTGCAGTCTTTTAAATATTATAAATCAATACAAATATTATGTTATCATTATTATTTATCATTAACGAAGTCCAAATTACCAGATTGTTTCATTAGTCTGTAGTCCAAACTACAGATTGTATTGACAGTCCTGAGATATTAGTCTGTATTACCTAAATTTTATTTGTATGTGCCGCTAGCTCTCCCTTGGACTAGCTGTGAAGGAATTGCTTATAATGAAATAGACATGCCTAAAATCAGCATTGCAGTTATTTATTTAACGTTTGTCTAATCTGTCTAAATGTTAAATGACTCAGTAAAGGACGTATATTAGTTCCCTTTTCTTGAGTAGAAGTTGGATTTGGGGACTCAAAAGTGTGGTTTGTTTTCAGGGTTGAATCTTGGTGGTTTTGGAGTATTTTAGTTTTTTCCAGCTTAAAGAGCTGAATTTTCTACATCAGTTCCAAGAATTTCAGCGTCATATGGAACCTCAATGATGAGGTTCTAAGGTATTAATTTCAGCTATGGCTGTGGTTCTAATTTCTTTGGTATGCTTCTTGATTCAAGATAAAGAGAATTTGTCTGTAATTTTTTTTAATTATCAATGATGGGGGGTTTTAGGAAAGGATGACTTATTTGTTACAATCTAGAAAGAGGGAGGGAGAGGAGGATAAGATCTTGGAATAAGTGAAGAGGAAAAGAATATTAGACTATTTAGATCTTTAGGGTAGTGTTCTTGAGTGTTCAAGTGATTTTCTTTCTGTCGTTCTTGAGCATTGGCTGTTTTGATGGAAACACTGTTTTATTCTCTGTTATTGTTCACATATTTGAAACTTCTTGTGATGGCTGTTGTGTTTAGGTTCTATCTGATCTTTGGGATTTTGAGGATGGGTTGCAGCTTTTAGGAGGTTATTTCTGTCAAGTTTTGGAATGTTTGTATTAAGCTCTGCTTCTGGGCTGTTTTACAGGGTGGTTTTTGCCATTTTGGGTGGAGTGGTTGCTTTACAAATCATTTGCTTTTTTGTTCTTCTTAGCCTCCAAAGGCATCACTCCTTGTTACTTCCTGTCAATACATGTTATTGGAAAGAACAATACACAATGAGCAGCCCACTGCTCAATTCAGTGCCTACGTATCTTCTATGGATTTCCACTAGCCTATTCAGCAAAAACATAGACAAACTATGTTACTAATATCTTTTAGATGTTAAAATAATCATTAAAATATGAGTTAGAAAGCAAATAATGTCTCTGTTTACCCTGCTGCACTACCTATATGGCACAAAACAATTTAAAGCTGGAATGAAAATTCTTACAACATGTATGGTCCTTAGCCATACGATCCAAAGTTTAGCACAAATCAGTTGATATTCATGTTTCCACTTCAATTGGTTGAATCAGAGGGTAATTGGTTGATATTCATGTTTCCACTTCAATTGGTTTAATCTTGCTTTGTCCCATTTTCCTGCTTCCTTTTGTTTATTTACTGAAGACAAACAATATCAGTGCATTCTTTATCTTCAATTTGTCTCTAAAACAAATCCGACGTCATTTTCTTTGCCGAGAAAACATCCTTATTAGTCACGTTTTCTTTGCCGAGAAAACATCTTATTAGTCACAATGAAGGAAAAAAATTCCTGGATGTTTTCCCTTGATAAATCATAGAAATTGCTGAATGACAGTGATTATAATCAAATAACACAGTTAAGTTAACATTTCAGAACATTATTAAGTAGTTATGTCATTCAGTTTCCGAGTATGGTATTCTGTTATGTTATTGCCAAAATTATTGAGTCTTGGTTTCTATGCTTCTTCGCAATCTGATTATATCAACAATATCAGTACATTATTGGTCTTGAAAAGGCTTCATAGCAGTCTGATGTCATTTTATTTGTCATCTAATCTTGGTTTTGGTTAGCCAACCTCATTTTAGTTACTTTTTTATTTTATCTTTCTCATTTTGCCGCCTCCTTTTAATTGAACCTGAATGGAACTTGATAGAAGCCACAAAATTTGTTATACTTACGCATAACAAATGCAATTAGTCAAATAATGCAGTAATCACGGAGTTCTCAGTGATCATCTGTCCTTTTTTCACTTGCTCTTAATCATAAGTTGTCTGTCTTGTTCCTTTTCTTCATAATGTTGTCAATTTTACTTTTTTTTACAGCTTTTTAGTTGTAGCTTTCTTTACTATGTTGTCAATTCGTTCAGTATTTTGTTTCCTTATTCTGAAGTTTTCAGGTAAATGCTGATAATATCTACGAGGCTGTGGGAGTTTCAGGTAAATGCTGCCCTGCGCCGAGATTTCCTTCTCCTCCACAATTTTTGTCAAAATCTCTACCCGAAGTTTCAATATCCTTCTTCCATGCAACAATTCTTACTGGAGAACTTAGAAAACGAAGCTTAGTGTTGCATTTCCTATATGTGATGAAGTTGATTTTGCTTAGGTTAGTCGATTGTTTGGTTTTCCTTTAAAGAAGCGAAAGCTTTGTGCCTTATTCTTATTGGTTTCTTGGGAACTTATGTTAGGTGTCTTGTACTGTTCTTACTTCTTTGTTACCTACATTACTCCCTATGATTGGGTTCTAAGCATGTGCAAAAGGTAGTAGTTAGAGGTTTTTATTCGGTCTAAATCGAATCAGAGTGACACTAGACAGGATTGGATCAGGGTTATACTTTTTCGACTGAAGACCGAACCGGTTGGATTAGGATTGGATTGAATCGAATTGGTTCAACCCAAGTTAGTTTGTCTTTTGACTTATTTTTCCCTTGTTTTTAATATAAAAATTTTTAAAAAATGTATATGTACACTAAAGACTCAAATCTTTATGTCAGCTGAGTTAGTGATTTACTTATATGTATAGTCATACATACATACATATGCATATATATTAGGGCTTCTTTATTTGTTTTTCCCTTCCCATCATATCCATTTTCCATGTCAGTGAAAGTAATTGGCACATCAGCTATTGTCTTGTACGCTTGACGTGACATTTTTAAATGTGTTCTCTAATGACCATTCAAATTATGTAACATTTTGTTGACAAAAGCTGAATTCCTAGTGAGTTTTATAAGAATTAAAGTTTGGAATAAATTTGAACAAGTGACCATAGTTTGGTGCTTCTTTTAAGTCATTTTCTCTGTAATTTTATGATAAATTTAACAAAAAGATTAAATTGTAATAAGATTAAAAGTTTAATGACATAAAGAATTGATTTGTTATAAGGCAAATTTTAAGGACAAGTAATGTTATTTACCCAACTAAATGTTGTCACATGGAAGCAAGTCTTAAAGCTTTTTAAACGATCAATAAGTTCTTGTTTGGTCGTGTTTTACCACAAGCTCACCTTCTCTTTTTATGCTATATAAAAATTCAATAGTCACAGAACATAAAATAGGTAAATTAAGTTAAAGAAATTCAAAATTTAACAACAAAAGCCCTGTCTTTCGGACTAATTGCCCAATGCTATACTTAAGGATAGGGGTGAGTAGAATATTAGTTAAATTGAAATAATTAAACTGAACTTGTTAAAATTAGTGGTTCGGTTTGATTTAATTTGTAAACTGGTTTGGTTTGGTTTTAAATTTGAATTTTTTAGTTATTTTGGTTTGGTTTAGTCGAAATAATCGAACTCATTGAAATGTTATTTTTACTCGAGAAAATTTTTTTAATCAAGTAATATTATTGTTATTCAAATAACAAAATTTTTTATTTGAGTAATATTTGTAAATTGAAATTTATTTATAAAGGTTAATTGAGTAATTTTTATTTTTGTTTTAGAGTAATATTTTTTTTAATTTGGTATATATTTTTGAACTGAAATTTGTTTATAAAGATTAATTGAGTAAAAATTATTCTTATTTGAGTAATATTTTTATTTTTTGGTTGGTTTTATTATTTTTTTAATTTTTGGTTTGTTAGGGTTTTATATTTGTTTGGTTAATTCGATTTATTTTTTTTATATATATTATTTTAATTTTAACATTTCAATTGATTCGATAATCAAATCGATTGAATCTTTACGATGTAGTTTTGTGAAATTGGCCTCCTAGTGCTATGGGCTATTTACAGAGGCATGGTCCGCCAGAAACTTTGTCAATAAATTCACTAGTATCAAACTAACTCACTCCAAACGATTGCCTGCTTATTTATGGAAAGGGTCACATTGCCCGGTATGGCCCTAAAGGACTCCTATAAAAAAATAATTGAGTTATTATATTATATATGGATAGAGGGGGTAGTGTTACTATTGCTTTAAGGATAATGGTTATGGTTCAAATGCATGTACCTTACTTTAGAAAGAGTATATTCTTTTCAGTATTAATATAATTTTATTAGTTGATAAAACATTTCAAATTATGATATATTTATTAGTAACTAATAAGAGTTTTTAAAATTTAAAAATTATGTGTAGTAAGCGCTTACAATGGTAGCTAATATTTTTATGCAAAAATAATACAATTCATTAATAATAATATGTGTGAATTTTACCCTAGCTCCTATTTTTGACATTTTTAATAAGAATAATGCAAAAACAAATTATAAGAACTCAAAAATATTAAAAGTGAATTATAAAGAGAATTTGTAAAATAACTTAGACTACAAAAGAAGTCTAAATAAGATTTATCATGATGGTATATGTAAATTTTTTAATAAATGTTAGAAATTGAAGAGTTTGTGACTTCTCTGTAAACCCAAGCTCGTTTAGTGTCCTAGAATCAAGTAGAAGATAAGGATTATTTATGGTTACTTGTCTTGGAAGTGAAATTTAGTGTTTAATTTTGATGGTTTATTGTGTAAGGTTTATGCCTATGTACGAAGGTATATTCTCAATTTATGATAATAAGAAAAGTATTTTCTTCTTCTAATATTTGGTATTAGAGCCCAAGGCAAGCTCCTAATAAGGTCGTGTCGCTTAGGCTCTTTCAAGTATTTGAGAACAATTGCTATTGGGAATAAAACTAGGAGGATCCAACCTCAACTCCCAAAGTTTGACGAGAATAATTTCAAGCATTGGAAGATTCAAATGGAGGTGCTATTTGCATACCATGAGCTCATGGAGATCATTGAAACAGATTTGAGGAGTTAGAGACACCAACGACTTTGATCGGGAATAGCATAAGACTTTGAAAGAAAATAAAAAGAAATATTGTAAAGTCCTATTTTACATATTTCAAGCTATAGATTCCTCCATCTTCAAGAAAGTGGCAACTATGAAAATTGCAAAAGAAAGCTTGGGACTCGAGACACTCTGGCTTTTTATATGTTCATAAGTAGTGGCTCAAGGAGAAATCAAAGATGATGGAGAAAGCTATATAAAGCAAATTGGTGTTAGAAGACAAGAAGAAAGGTCTTTCTAATTTCCATTAGAGAAGTGGTTATTTCAAGTCTCAAGGGTGTCAGTCCAAGGCCACTTTCCATGTTGAGAGGCCGCATCTTTCCTTGGTGATCTTAGTCAATTTGTTGATGATGCATGTGCCTTATTTAGAGGGTTTTCGATCATCCTTTATGGGTAAGTTCTCTCTTAACTTTGTGTTTTTGACCCTCCGTCTTTATGACTGATCTACCTTTTGTGGTAACTTGCTTTGTGTGGCTTTGATCGTTTGGAGGAGAAAGGGCTTCGTTTGTATTCGGCCGAGAGGTGTTAGGGTTTTCTAGATTTATGGTTTGGAGGCTTCTTTGTAGCTTTGTGGTCCCTATTCGTTAGCGTTACCAAAGTGGTGAACGAATCTTTCAAATCTAAGTCTTGAACATTTTAACAGGGAGTTTTATATTATGTTCTTCGTGTTCTTTACTTTCGGTTAAATCTGGTTCGATTTTGGTTTACACTAACTTATTTTGTTTTGTAGTTTTTTTCGCAACAACTTCTTTAAGTAGAGCGATATCAAGCATCAATTGATAGCAAGATACAAACCTCGGCAAAATTGATTTATAGAAATGAAGAATTGTAATATTGTTGATATGGTTTGTTGCATGCTGTGTGCAAAACATGTGCGAAAGTAATTTTGGGTTGAAGCAGTTGCGTGTGCGATGTATTTGCTAAATAAATGTTTGACAAAAAGTCTTAAGTTCAAGACTTCTTTTGAGGTATGGAGTGGTCGAACTTCAATTGCACATCTTTGTGTGTTTTGGCTATATTACTTAGGCCCATATAACTAACAAGCTCCTCAAGAAGCTTAATTATAAAAGTGAGAAATGTATTTTTATTGGTTACAATAATATGACTACGAGTTATAAGTTATATAATCTTGTGACAAAAAAGTGATTATTACCCAAGATGTCACCTTTAATGAGGAAGATGAGTGGAGTTAGAGCATGGAGGAGGAGAACTAGTATTACTTCTTCCTAGAAGAAAAAAAGCTTGCTCCTAAATCACTAGAAGCTTCTGATATGCAGACAACCACTACAGTAATATTACCTTAGCTTATATAAGACGCTGAAATGTAGTCTGTAACTACAACAACTTCCTTATGTCCACACCAAGAACGAGTCTTACCAACTCATTTACAAGATTATGTGTTGTCCCAAGACAATGATACAACGACGAGGAGATTATTAACTTTACTTCCTTTGCCGACTATGATCTGAAAAAATTTCTAGAGGCTTCATGAGAATAAGGATGGATTTGTGCCATGGATGATGAGATATGGGCAATTGAGAAAAATGATTAATGGGACCTAACTCTTCTTATGGAAGGAAAATAGTTTATCGGCATGAAATGTCTATAAGAGCAAGTACAAGCTTAATAGGGAAATTGACAAACTCAAAACTAAGTTGGTAGTCAAAGGTTACAAACAAAAACTTAGGGTTGATTATTTTGAAGTATTTGCTTCAATTGCTCGATCAGACACTATTTATTTGATTCTTTCCTTAGTAGCTCAAAGACATTGGAAAATGCACCAAATGAATGTTAAGTCCACATTTCTAAATGGTGTACTTGTAGAGGAGATGTATGTGCATCAGCCTATTGGGTATGTTATGAATGAGCAAGATAGGTTGATCTACAAATTGAAGAGAGCTCTCTACAACTTAAGCAAATACTTAGAGCGTGGTACACCTGAATTGATTCGTATTTTCTAAGCCATGGCTTACTCGATATCCTTATGAATATACTTTGTATGTGAAGGCCGATTCGAAATATGAGATGCTTATTGTGTGCCTATATGCTAATGATCTCATTTTTATTGGAGAGAGTCAAGAAATAATTGATAACTTCAGGGAGGCCATGAAACAGGAATTTGAATGGCATATATGGGTCTCGTGTCTTACTTTCTTAGCATTGAAATGATACAATTTGATAAGAGAATCTTTGTTTCCCAACATGTTAAGGATCTTCTTCAAGATGGCTTTATGTAATCTGATTCGCATTCTAATGAAAGAAAGGTCAAAGTTGGTGAAGGACAAAAGTGGTGTAGGTGTTAATCCCATATTTTACAAATGTTAGGTAGTCTACGTTATTTGACTTTTATTGGGCCAAACAATGTATATAGTGTCAAGAATGTCAATAGATCTAGATATTCCCTTCAACGTTCACACTTACAAACTAGTCAAAGAATTTTGAGATATGTCAAGCATATCATTGAACATGGTTTTTTCTATGCTTCCTTTAATAACTTTTAGGTAGTGGGTCATGTTGATAATAATTGGGAAAGCAATATTGGAGAAAGAAAAAGTACTTCTTGTTATGTTTTTTCTTTAAGATCTATAATTTTTTTCTTGGTTCTCAAAGAAGCAATAGGTGGTTGCTTTATCTACGGCACAAGTAGAATACATACCAACAGCATATTGTGTAACGCAAATCTCAATCAGTGTGATTACGTCAAATGCTTGCTATGTTATATCACAAGCAGGAGCATCCCATCGTGATTAAGTGTGACAACAACTTGGCAATTACACTAACCAAGAACCTAATTTTTCGTGAGACACTAACATTAAATTTCATTACATTAGAGATTTAGTAAAGATTGAGGAAACTATGCTCGAGTTTTGCAAGTTGCAAACATGTTTACAGAACCATTGAGGGTTAACACTTTCTTTAAATTCGAGAAAATAATTGACATGGTTAATCTTAACAAGCTTGGTTTAAAAGAAGGTCGTTGAAAATTGAGAAGTCTATGACTTCTCGATAAACCCAAGTTTATTTATAGTCTTGAAATCAGTACAGCAGTAGATAATGATTATTTAAGTGTACTTATCTTGAAAGTGATATTTAGTATTTAATTTTATAATTTATCGTGTAAGATTTATGCTTATAAATAGAGATTCAATCTCAACTTATAATAGTAGGAAAAATATTTCCTTTTTCAATAATAAATAATTTTTTTCATAATTTTTTAAAATGGGCAATTTGTAGAAAAAGAAAGCCCTGACTTTTGTATTTATTTCAATTTTAAATCAAATTTTCATTTTTAAATATTAGCAATTAATTTTAATTTTATTTAAAAAATTAGACTATCGATTTTCGTTCATCAATAAAAATAACAAAATACTAGAGTAGCCTATTGAGGTGGTTGACTTGTGGGTTGTTGCCATCTCATTAATTGGTTATTGGAAATAAAATGGTTCTAAATCCAATCTCTTAATCACATCAACCTATTGCATAAACTCTCATTATCATCAACTAATTGTGACAAAAAATATTGAGTCCTAAACCACCTTAGTATTTAACATTTTAAGTTATTTCATGAAGGGCTAATGCTGATAATTTATTTTTAGCATATTTTATTTTTAGATAAATCACATTTGTTATAATTTATTTAAAAATTTTAAACAATATAGTTAGTTGATTAAATATAATATGTTATTGCCATAGGAGCATAATTACATGGGGATATTCAATATCGATTCTTATAGCACTATTCGGGGAGTGCAAGCCACTTTGTTGAACCTTAAGCACAATAATCGGACTATTTTGTGGGGGCGATAACTTATTTGTCGCTTAATTTATGTTTAGGTCTGATGTTAATTCATAATTTAAATTTTCAGTGCGTATCTTGTAAAAAAGATATTCTAGTCCTTATGGCGAGATGGATTTTAAAACATGATATATTTATTAATTAATGAGTAAAATTAAAATAATACTAATCATTATCCTTGAGAAAATAGGTAGAAGATGATAAATGCAATTTTGTTTTCGAGCCAAAATACATTTATTTTTATTATTCAAATTTGATTAATTAATTAAATGTTTCAAAATATAATATATTTATCATTAATTAATTTAATTATTTAAATATAAAAATAAGATATAATAAATATACTTTATCCAAAAACAAGATATACTTGTGCCCCCTTAAAAGAGCAGTAGCAATCATTATTTCATCTTCACCACCTTACATTTTATAAAAATATATAAAATATTAATAAAAATATCATTTAAATACTTAAATCCAACACTTATATGATATTATATGTTAATATTTTATAGTACTCATTATATCAATATTAATATAAAGTATTAAAATTAATATTAAAAAAAATAATAATGATATTCATTTCCAGTAAAAATAAATAGTTTGTGATGTGACACCTTATATAGAAGTATTTACCTGAAGAAGATAAAAGAACATCCAACAGATTTTATTTTTAATATTTTTTAAATAGATGTGTATGTCAATTTAACACTTTCACATAGACTAACATATTATTATTGTTTATCTCTACTAAAGATGAATAATATTACTCTTAAAAAAATTAATACATGATATAATTTTATTTATATAAACTTAAATGTATAAATCTCTCAAGATAGTGCAAATAGTCCATCGTAAAAGTTCGGAAGCTTGGGATACCATGAAGTCTTGGGTTCTATTTTTTTTTTATAATCCAGGTATTCGGACTCGCTTGCCTAGTCTTAAGAAGATTAGCTTTCTCCCTAATTCAGATTTCAGGTAAATCAGATGTGGTCGCAAATTTATACACTCATAAGTGAATCAATTTCTATCAAAATTGAGCATTTTTGTCTCTACTAAAAGTTGATCCTCTACAACTTTTAAAAAAATTTGAGAGTTTTATTACTTGCCTCATGCCCTTAGATTTTTTGGATCCTATTTTACCCTTATGCGAAAATATACAATTAATTCTATTTATTTGAGGAGATAGACTCCAGAGTTTTGACTCGTAAAAAATTTATGCTCGAGGTATAGGAGTAAGCGAATTGTAAATTTTAAAAAAAATAAAGGAAGTTTGGATCGAATGCTAACTGTGATCAAGAGATTTTTTAAGTTTTTCACGTAAATAATATTAAAAAAATAATTATATGGTAAATTAATATTTAATATAGATAGATTAATTTAGAGTGGATATCTGGGTGTATATTTAATTTATAAAATAAATGTCCGTACTCTGACAACGACCACTGAATGGATGGAGGCACATGCCTGCCTGTCACATCATTCCAAAACGGACGGCTGCGATTCGCTCTGTACGGATCCCCAAACGGCTCAGATTGTATTTGGAATTGGAATTGGAATTTCCCCCAAAACCTTCTCTGCTTCTTCTTCTTTCCTCTCTCTCTCTCTCTCTCTCTCTCTCTATCACAATTCGTCCTTTCTCTCTCTCTACTGTTACCAGACTGAGCTTGGTCGGGGCAATTATAAAAGGGACAGAAAAGCCCTATTTCCCATTCTCTTCTTTTACCTGCGCTTCCACCCACAAGGAGAAAGCTCATTCATGGCGGTGTTGGGGCACGCTTGGCGCGCCAAGCTCGGCTGACGCTGTTTTCCATATTTGGGAAGAAGGCTGACTTGCTGCTCCGCGAGACATAGGGTTGAATTTGGGGCTTTCAAAGTAGTCCCGTAATTTGGGAATTCCGTGCGGGGCTTGGTTTTGGGGGTTTCTTGGAAGGAAAGAAATGGTGAGGTTGGGGGGAGCCTTGGTTGAGGAAGCAAAAGAGTTGGTCTGGAACGCCAATTTAGGGCTCGACATTATGGAAGCTGTAGAAGAGGGTTGCCTGAGCTGAAGTTTATTATAGTTTGAAACAGCGTTGTATGTTCGAAATTTAGACAAGATATGAAGCTTTCGACATCGGGGCTGGGTCAGGGACAGCATACTCATGAAGGTGTCTCCCTTTGTCTTCTGTTCTCAATTCTTTTTGTTTTACTTTTTTGGCTTGATTTTGTATTTTCTTTGAACGTATTAGTTTTTCATTGGATTTAACAAACCTTTTGTGGTTCTTTTGTTGTTTTGTTTTTATTGGTTTTTGAAAGGGGAGAAGAAATGTTTGAATTCTGAGCTATGGCATGCTTGCGCTGGGCCTCTGGTGTCCCTGCCAACGGTTAGGAGTCGCGTGGTTTACTTCCCTCAGGGTCATAGTGAGCAGGTTCTTTTCTGATAGTACTGTTGTTTTCAGAACACCTATTTATTCAGCTCAAGACCATATTGTAATATTTTAGCAATGAAAAAAGTGAATGGTAATGACTTCAAACGTAATTGAAGCCAGGTTGCAGCCACAACTAACAAAGAAGTTGATGCCCACATACCCAATTATCCAAACTTGCCGCCCCAGTTGATCTGCCAACTGCACAATGTTACAATGCACGTGGGTTCCTTTCTCTGTGCTTCTTATTTTTACTTATGTACATATTACCTAATTGTTGTGTATGACACTTAAGAAAGAATTGTTTATTTCTGGAATTTCAGGCAGATGTTGAAACGGACGAAGTGTATGCTCAAATGACCTTGCAGCCCTTGACACCGGTAGTCTTTAAGCTATCCTTGAAGCTGGTTCAACTAATCATACTACTCTTTGACCATTTTATCGGCAATTGACCACCAGAAGTAATGTTTTTTGGTTATGCAGCAAGAGCAAAAGGATACATATGTTCCTGTGGAACTGGGAGTTCCAAGCAGGCAGCCTACCAATTATTTCTGCAAGACCTTAACAGCAAGTGATACTAGTACTCATGGAGGGTTCTCTGTTCCTCGGCGTGCTGCAGAAAAAGTTTTTCCTCCACTGGTAATCCCCCGGGTGTCTTTTCTTTCTGAATGTAATCCTGAGATTTATGCATAAAACTTTTTTTTTTTTTGGTCGGGTTCGTCAGGATTTTTCTCAACAACCACCTTGCCAGGAGCTCATTGCAAGGGATCTCCATGACGTTGAGTGGAAGTTTAGGCACATTTTCCGAGGTAGCTGTTAATTGATTTGACGTTTTTGTCTTGCATAGTCGGAAGTAAATTTTCCTTTCTAATTTTCCAGAACATTCTGATCAGCAGTGTAGCAACATTCTGGTCGGTAGAATGTCATATAGAGCAAAATACAGGAAAAACTTGGAGCGAGTGTTATGCTGTCATGAATGTCTGTACTACTGCTACAACCCAAAAGTGTGGGGGGTTTTGACCAACACTATCGCCTAAGTGGACTGTGGGGCCCCACTAAGGTGTAGTAAGCCTTGTATCATACAATCTGACGATCAATACCATCTCTATATGCAATAAGAACCAAATGGACATCTCATCTGAATAGAATCAAACTAAATAATATGAAGTATATTCAGAATAAATATCATCTTGCCTGAACATCAGTGTCATAACATTGGAGTGGTATATATGAATTAGAATATGTCAACACAATGAATGAATCAATAACTACAAAATATCAAATAGTCAGTGTATCTCCTAACGTCAATATGCTATCCTAGTAAGTGCAGTCAATGCTATATAACTAGGAGCATGTCTAAGGTATCACCGTGTCTTAGATGCTGATACTATCATACCAGCTTAAATTTACGGATCTGAAAAACGTTAAATGAATGGCATAAATCTCAATTGACTTAGTAACAGATAAAAAGATTATGATGTTGGAAAATTAGGGTACTTGCAACAAATGTTTATGCTCATGTCATGACAATATAAATAGTAATGGGTAAAACATGAAACAAAACTCAACATACCTGAGAGTTGCACTGCAGTGGCTTGATTTTGGGCCACAATGGTCACCCTCGTGAGAAGGTCCAAAGAATATAAATGTGAAAAATCAAAAGAGCACTGGAATTTGAGGTGTTTATGAGAGAGAGAAAGACATGTTGCACCCCTTCTTGTGGGTAGTATGATCAGCTGTGAACCACAAGCCAAAACTTAAGGAGCATGAAGCTTATCTTCCTTTCAATCACCTCAATGATTAAAAACCAACAGTGAGATATACAACTAGAATAACCAAAGTACAAGGTCTCATTGTTATATGTCCAACAAAAATAAATAGGATGTATTTCAGACAATCTCCCCCCCCCCCCCCCTTTTTTTCCCTTCAAGTTTGGTTCTATGCATCTTGTTGATTACTTGAAAAATGTTAGGTGGAGTGAGGACTGATGAGCTCATAGCTCAGTGAAGGCCATTTGCATATAATTGATCATTTAAAAAAATACATTTCATATGTATACAATAAAATGTTCTCACAAAATATTCCCAATGCAGCAATTTAAATCATGTACATGGTGTAGCAATGGTAGTGCGGCAATTATCCATTTCGTATATACAACACGATCACTACAAGGAACCATTAATCAAATCAATCAATAAATTTATCACCGATTCTATAATCATCTCAATGGGTGTTTTTGTGTAGCAGATTTATCCATAGTGTACAAGGGGGTGCAAGATCATACCTGGGTCTTATCCCTAGTACTTGGTGAAGTCACTAGGCATGTACTTGAACTTTTCTCCTACGGTTGAGCACAATGACCCCATCATATTACAACCACATCCATTCATCATAGAATAAAGGGTAAATTGCACTCAAAACTCCCCATGGTTTGGGCTATTAGCAAGGAGACTTTCTGGGGTTTAAAAATGTGTTTGGAGGTTCTTTTGGTTGTCTTTTTTCTTTTTTTGCTTAAACCTCTCTTCATTAAGTCAACAGCATAAATAGATTGTCTTTGATTGGATCTGAAGTATGAAAAATTAAAGGAAATCATAGGGGTGTGAAAATGTTCAAAACTATAAGGAGCCAATGAGGGCTTCCAACCTAACGAATTGGGGGGGGGGGGGGGGGTTGTATAGAAAGGAAAACAGTGCGGACCTTCAAAAAAGATTTTAAACCACAGGGGATCTCATTGTAAATGGCCTAGCCCACCCTGGGTGCTATTACCCTAGAATAAATATCTTTCATGTTTTTCAATGTAGCAATTTTCAATCCATGTTCTCAATTTTGTTTGCAATATTCACCATGTCATGTGTATATCGAATAACCATCAAGAACATATAATGTCATGTCATGATATTTCATGAACATGCATGAGGCTAACTTTTTAAAACATACGTATTAGAGAATAACTGCACTCTCAATTTTTGTACTATATTATACCAACAGTCTATTCCTTAATAACTTCTTAACCTGATTGTTATAATAACTCCACATCAATATAACTCTATTATTGGGGGGGAAAAAATAGCCTGAAGGCATTCTAAGGGTTTTTTTGGGTCATTTTTGGAACTTGGGGGGGGGGGGGGGTTCTGTCAATTTTGAAACTTTAGGGGCTGTTTTGTCAAATTTTTATAAACTTTAGGAGCTGTTTTGTAATTGTTAGAAACCTTAGGGGCATTCTTGTAGTTTTCTGAAATTTTGAGGCATTTCTATACTTTTCAAAAACTTGAGGGGACCTTTTTGCTATTTCCAAAACTTTTAAGGTCCTCTTTTGTAATGTATAAAAAGGTGGGAATTAAAGAGCAAGTAATGGAAAAGATAGGGGGTCAAAGAGTAAATAACTTAGAATTCTCTGAAATGTGAGAAGTCCAGTGGGTTCAAGGATAGGCATTTGGGTCAACAGGAGGATTATCAGGCACTATGCACTTTCTAATTAGGCAAACCCCAGTGAAAACTCCAGTGGCTATGATAGTCATTGTTGAAAGCTTCTCACTTCTCAATTCACTGTCAATACCAGAAGGACCAAACAACAATTGAAATAAGGTCAACGACCATCGTAAAGATTGGGAAAGTTGCCTATTGTCTCAACTAAGTTTGGAAATCTAAAAGATCGAAGAAAATGTGAGCCTTACCCCACTTCTTATGGCTGAGGGAAGCTCAACAAACTTCCTTTCCTTCTTTGATCTTTCTTTCCTTCCTTTTCACTACTGCAAGGTAAACCCCCCCCTCCTCTCTCTCAATTTCTTTCTCACCCACTTTGCTTGTTCTGATGATTGGAGAGTCTAGTTGGGATGGTATTTATAGGCACTTGCTCAAAGATTTCCCTCCATTAATTTGTCCTGGCCATCTTCTTCAACATTAGACCTTTGATTGCCTCAAACTAAAAACTTCCATATTCAATTACTTGATTTAACCATCAAACTTCATTAGCTGTCTTTTGATTGTTGGAGATGTGGAGTCTGATTCGATTTATGACGCCTACACAAAGTCGGCATGGGGTCTTGCTGCCTAGTCCGCGGGCAGGGGTCAAGGGGATAGCACCCATTGTGGGGGCTCAGGGGTAGAGCCTCTAAAACCTAAACAGGCTCGAATTAGGAGTTATTTTTTTGCCCTAGTCTTTGTATATAAATATGTGGGTATATTTCTTGTAATTGTAACATTCTCAAATAGTGAAAAAACACCTAGTGCTACTGCAGACGTAGGCATTATTTACTGAACCATGTAAATTTGGTCTTCTGTGTGTGTGATTTTGTTCCAAGTTTTATTTATCACTTGGTTGTCTCAACCATATATGTGAGAGATGATGGAAGTGCAAAGAAGGATTGTGCAGGAGAGAAAAGAGTGTTCAGTAAGGGAGCTTATATTCTCCATATCTCTTAACTCGAATGGGTTTTCACAAATGATTGGCCATGTTGGGCTGACCCTTTGTTTTTAAAGTTCTAAGGCCTTGAACCCTGGGCCTTTCATTCCACATGGTAGGGGTGTGCAATCAAACCAAGAATGATTCAGTTCAGTTCAGTTTCTCATAAGGTTCGGTCCAGTTTCTTTACACATGTGAAGAATGATTCATAGTGCACCTGACATGTTTTTCATTTCTTGGGCTCATTATGCAGGGCAGCCCAAACGGCATCTTCTTACTACGGGATGGAGCATATTTGTCAGTGCCAAGAGACTTGTAGCTGGGGATTCTGTCCTTTTTATCTGGTATTTCTAATCTGTGACTTTTACTTTGCATTCATCAGATCTCATTTGTTGTGTGAATTTGTTAGTGGCAGTTGCTTTCATTGTCTTACTTCTTTATTACTTCAATGTATAGGAATGAGAAAAATCAGCTGCTATTGGGAATTCGCCGTGCTAATCGACCGCTTACTGTGATGCCATCATCTGTTTTATCCAGTGACAGCATGCACATTGGACTACTCGCTGCTGCAGCCCATGCTACTGCTACTAATAGCTGTTTCACAATATTTTATCATCCAAGGTTGGAAATCTCTCTCTCTCTCTCTCTCTTCACTGGTGAAGGTCAGCGAACTTTGTTCAAAGCTGTTTTAACTCTTTCTATCTCTGTCCATATCTAATTACACATTTATCTTTTATAGGGCTAGTCCATCTGAATTTGTCATTCCCCTGTCAAAATATATTAAAGCGGTATATCATACCCGTGTTTCTATTGGGATGCGCTTTCGGATGCTTTTTGAAACTGAAGAATCAAGTGTTCGTAGGTATTACAGCGGTTGTTATTCACTAACCTTTTTAATTCATGATTGCTTTGTTAATTTCTTGCATTTATGAAGATTTCAAATTGGTAGTAATTTTCTCTCTCTCTCTCTCTCTCTCTCTCTCTTATTTTATGTTTTTCTATTGGTGAGGTTGTAGCATTGCATCTTAAATTTCACTGCTTTTCCTTGGACTGCACCTCTGGATTTTGTACTTAGATGTGTGCTTGGATGTAAGCCATAAGGGGAAAGTGAAAGTATTTGGGATGTACATTAGAGAATCCATGCATATATTGCTATTAAGTTACAGGTGACATGAATTGCTCCACCTATTGGTGTGACTTTGTCTTTTGTTGTGTAATTATGGAATGAGAACCTTTGACCTGGCATTTCATGCTTGTTTGACAAATATTACATTTATGTAGTAAATGGGTAGAGAGATCATAGATGGGGATGGGCAAACAGCAAGCCTGAGGGGGCTGATTTTGTCCAAGTTCATTTTTCACACTTGGGCTTGGCCATGCTTTACTTGTGGTTTTGCCAAATATCATAAATGTATCATAGTGACCTTCGAACGCTATGAACTTATTTGGCACTTTCCATATACATTCTCTTGCTTGAAGGATTTTGTTTATTTACATGTGAACTCCTGTTATCCAGATACATGGGTACGATAACTGGCATTGGCGACCTTGACCTTGTTCGTTGGCCAAATTCTCACTGGCGATCTGTGAAGGTAACTAACTATACATGCCCTTGAATTATTTTGGTTTGTAACGTTGCATTATTGTTGTTGCAATTACATAAAATAGGTGCCTAAGTATTTGCTTTCTCAAATGTGTTTTTGTATGGGGGACTTAATCAGGCTGTTGTTTCTTAAATTATTTTCTTCGTGCTCTACTAAGAAAAGATTGATGTCAAGCTAAAAAATGTAGTTATTACTCAATTCTTCAGATTGTTTTTGTTTGATTTCCTTCTAATTCTTATGAATAAGTTGGTAAGCTGTAACCAACATTTTTGTTGGTAACTAAGGGCCCAACCTGTTTGGTTGGGCTTTCATTTCAGTTTTTATTTTCAAAATTTTGGAAACAAATGAAAAAAATTACTTCTGATTGCTTGTTATCATTTTTAAAAATTTTGAGAACTTTTCCAAAAAATGTCAACACCAAAAAGGAGTTTTTCCCTAATTTTCATTTCATTTTAATTTTCTTTTCCACTCCACTAATATCTTACCCTTTCCCCATGATCAGTGACAATCATTGCCAGAGTCGTCGGACTTAGGTGACCAACAAACTAGATTTGGAGTTATTGGGTGACTCCCAGTTTGCTTGGGGAGTCCCTAGTGACTCCTAGAGCTAGTTTTGGGATTTGTTAAGAGTCTGGCAACTACCATCGGTGTGGGGAGGAGGAGGAGGAAGAAGAAAGAGAAAAACAAAAACAAGAAAACTAAAAACAAGATCAAATTATCAAATAACATGTTTAAGTTTTTTTAATTGAAATAAAAATTAAATATTAAAAATAAATAAAAATACAAATTCAAAATTGTAGAAAAATTGGATCATGTGAGAAATCAAAGCAAGGGAGTTTTCCCCAACATTCCTAAAATGGGAGCCTCGAGCATTGGGGATGTTTTTTTAGATAAAGAAAATCAATTTCCTTTGAAACATTGGAGAATCAAATTTGAAAGCTTGTGGCTTGGAAAACTCTAATGAACTAGTTTACTTAGAAGCATTTGGATTCATATCATCTCCTTTATTGGTAGACCTCTCATTTAAAAAATTATGCTAACCACCCTTACGTATGACAAACCTTAATGAACAAGTTCAATTACGATTTGCTTTCTGAATAAGATTTATATTTAATGAAAAAGTGGTAGATATTTTAGGTTACTAAAGTGCCCTTTGGTATGCCAAGGATGTTGATTAATCCGAACTCCCCATGTTATCTATCTATCAAAGTGTCTTGAGGAAGTTACATGAGTAAACTACACCACTGAGGATTTATATAATACAGGGAGTGCTCCTCACATTTTGGAAATTTATGGAAAAGGGGTTTCTGATAAAACAGAAGGGTAAACTTCATAAACTATCCTTGAGGTTTGCCTAAATTGCATTGATTACCCCTATGTTTTCAAAGATATCAAGCACGTCCCTTGAGTTCCATAGCTGTAGGTTACTCTCCCCTTACAGTTAATCGCTGTTAATTTTTTTTAAATTCCTAAAATACCCTTTCTCTCTGTACTGTTATTCCAAAAAGAAAAAAGAAATGTAAGTGGTGGTTCCCCCCCCCCCCCCCCCCCCCCCCGGGAACTAGCATTATCCTTTGAAGGAGAAACCTAAAAATTGATTTCTTTTTCAAAGGAGAATTTGACCTTGAACAAACCTAGAAATTTGGGTCCTTTGAAGAATCGATTGAACCAAGAAAAATCTAGGTTCGAAGGTTTTTTTTGGGGAGGGAGAGGGGGTGGGGGCGGGGGCGAGAGAAATGGGGAGAGAGAGAGAGAGAGAGACAGAGGAGGAGTCGAGATTGATGGGTTTCATCGAGAACCCCATCAGTCGCGATGGGCTTTTGGAAATTAGAAACTCGTGAGGTTCCTGTTGAAACCCATTTGTCACAGAATCAAGAGGGAGAGAGTGTTGTGAGATGGGATTTTCAATGAAAACTTGTCCAAGGTGGAGCTTCATTGATATGAGAGAGAGAGAGAGAGAGAGAGAGAGAGAACATTACATATGCATCCCCCATGGCTGAGACCATCTTGTCCAGCATCGACCCAAGGGACATAGAGAGAGAGATGAGAAAGAGAACTCAGAGAGATCCAAATTAGGTCATTGAAAAAGAAAGGTCATCGAAGAAGAGGAGAGAAGGGGAGCTGTAGATCACCAAAAAAGAGGGAGTAGAAATAAAATGAGATGTGCAAGAGAATGAGAGGTGAGAGAGGAAGTAGTTTAAATAAGAGGGTAAAATGGTGAAGTTTCACGTTAAATTAACTGCAAGGGAGGTGCATGCCATTTTTAAAAACCCAAGTAGTCGGGGTAATTTAGGCAAACCTCAAGGGTAGTGTGTGAAATTTATCCCAAACAAAAAATAGTTCTTAAAAAGGATTTTAAAATCGTACATTTTTTCAAAAAAATTACTGTAAACACCTTCTGTTACTGGTTTGTGGTTTCCTTTTCATTCACAATAACAAAAATTTCTAGGAAAAATTTGTTTCTAACAGAAGGTGTTATTTATTCATTTTTCTATTCTCCATTCTTGTTAAACTCTCTTTCATCCCTATTAGGTAGAGAAAATGAAAAATATTTTTATACATATAAATATATATATGTGTTGTCCAATAGAAACAGAAGAAGAAAGCCCAACAGCAAATGGGTGACATACATCTCTTTCTCTCTCTCTCAGATTTTTTAACTTATTTTTTAGGGCATTTTTGGGCAACCATCATTTATTTTTGCTTCTGTTAACATATTCTGTTTAAGCTTACTCACAACTATCTAATGGCATGGGTGCATGTTGTATTTTATCATATTTTATTTATCTATCAGACATTCTTTGTAGTCAATTCCATTATTTATAGACAGGATTGTGTGGTAAATGCTTTATTTGGTTCAATAATATTGTATTTTGACGAGTCTAGTGCAAATGCCACCATTTTGCATAAACTCTACATTTAGCCTTACAGCAGTTTTGTTGTGATTACTTGACTTCTACTGCTATTTGGATTTTATCTCTTAGGGCTGTAAACCATAGGCATAAACCCTGCATCACATGCATTAAGGTTTTCAACATATTGATTTTTAATCATGGACTTTAACTTTTTGTTAGCAGATTGGAGTTAGGTTTATTATGTCTTGGTTTCTTTTTATTTCATAAACATTTTTGCCGTAAGCTTTGTCAATGACAGCATGGAAATTAGCTTCTAGGGTGAGGATAGGATGTGAGAAAATCTGTTGTTTGAATGTTATTAACTTCCTTGTATCAATTTTCTGTTTATTGTCCTTTCAATTTAGGTTGGCTGGGATGAGTCAACTGCAGGTGAGAGGCAGCCACGGGTATCCTTGTGGGAAATTGAACCTTTGACAACTTTTCCCATGTATCCGTCACTCTTTCCTCTCAGGCTGAGACATCCTTGGTATCCTGGTGCTTCATCTTTTCAAGGTACCTGCAATTGCTTAAATGTTTGAACTATCACATTTCTTCAGGGCTGCATAAAAGAGATCGTATAACAAACCAAGATTGGTGGTAACATTATTGCTGCATGCATATAGAGATTGCATAACAAACCAAGGTTGGCGGAAACATTATTGCTGCATGCATTTGACTGTAAACCTAAAAAATGATTCAATTTAGGTTGAGAGTAGTTCCTTTCTTGCTAAGCAGGGTGAGTTCTAATTACATGTTTTTTTCTTCTTTTTTTTTTTTTTTATTTCTGCTCGGGGAATTTATTTTGTCTGATTTAATCTTTGTATTTTAATATCTAGACTACGTAAAACAAAAGCTGATGTTTCAATTTGTCCCTCCACAAGACATTCTCATTTCATCCTGCTTGCTTGTGCACATGGCTCCTATTTGTAAGATTTCATTGCTTGTATGTTGTATCCATGAAGTTTGTGATAAAGAGGATAGCCTCATGCATTAAAAACACCCTTTTATATGATTGATTTCAAGAGGGTGAACCTTAGTTGCAACAATAAGGTTGACCATTTGTGACTAAAGGGTCATGAGGAAATAATCTATTTGCAAAGTAAGGGAGGCTTTATGCACAAACAACTATCTTCTGACCCTTATAAGGTAGGGAGCTTGGAGCACTAGGGTGCCCCTTTAATATAATTGATTTTAATTTATTTGTTTAAAGTTATAATTTGAGTCTAATTTATTGAAGTGATGGACACAATTGATCTCCCTATGGTATTGGTGTCTCCCAGTAGTCTGGTAACTTTTGGACTTCGGAAACAATTAAAATAATAGGATACTTATAAACCACCTACCTATGCATCTTTGGAATTATTAGCTGAATGGAAATGTTCTACATGACATGACACCTTAAAAGTATATGTGCTTCTTAGGTATCCGAAGTAGAAGTGACCTCCCAATACAATTTTATATTGTGGCAGATTCTTTCAGCTTCTCTTGCTTATTGTTGGTAGGGAAGGCTCCATTGGTTATTATTTGTTTGGATCTTCATTTATTTTTAATATCAAAATGAATGGCCTATATACCTCAGAAAGTCACGAATAGGATATGCTATAGCAGCCTCTGCAAAAAAGCCCCTCTCCCCCTCTAAAAGAAATTTGTTTTTCTCTCTATGCTTGTTTTACAGATGGCAGAGAAAGTGGTGCACTTAATGGCATGGCATGGTTAAGAGGTGAAACTGGAGAGCAAGGACTTAATTCAGTCAACTTTCAGAATGTTGGTATGTTTCCCTGGGCTCAGCAGAGAGTGGATGCAACATTTCTCAGAAATGATCTTAATCAGCAGTACCAAGCCATCTTAGCAGCCGGTTTGCAGAATATAGGAGGTGGAGATTCTCTGAAACCACAATTTTTGCAGTTGCAGCAACCATTTCAATACCTTCAACATTCTGGCAGCCAAAATCCATTGCTGCAGCAGCAAATAATTCAGCCACCAATTCCCTCACATGTTGCCCAACCACAAAACCAGTCTCTACCAGAGAACATGCCTAGGCATATTCAGCAGCAAGTTACCAGTGAACTAGATGAACAACCGCAGCAGCGTAATTACCAGGATGCCTTCTTAAATGATCAGCTCCAGCTGAGGCATCAGTCTAATATTCCATCTCCTTCATTTTCAAAAACGGACTTAGCAGATTCAAATGCAAAATTTTCAACATCTGTCACTCCTGGTATACAGAATATGATGGGCTCGAGCACTGAAGGAAGTGGAAATCTTTTCAATTTCTCAAGAACTGGTCAGTCCATGCTTAGTGAACCTTCTCAACAATCATGGGTATCAAAGTTCACCCATTCTGCTGTGAATGCTTCTGCCAACACAGTGTCACTTCCACCATATCCCTGGAAAGACACTGCTGTGGAGCAGGAAAATTCTAGCTTGGATGCCCGGAACCATGCCCATTTTGGTTCTGATATTGACTCTGGACTCCTCCTCCCCGCCACACTTTCCAGTATTGGTACTTCTTCAGCTAGTACTGATGCATCCTCAATGCCATTAGGGGCTTCCGCATTTCAGGGTTCTCTGTATGGTATCCAAGAGTCTACTGATTTGCATGGTGCAGCACAAATTGACTCACCTAATCCTTCCCAGACATTTGTTAAGGTGAAAATCATAGAATACATTGTGTATGTCAACACCTTTGCCTGCATTCTGGATGATGTTTTGTGCATGGACAGGTTTATAAGTCGGGATCGGTCGGGCGATCACTGGACATCACTCGGTTCAACAGCTACCATGAGCTGCGAGAGGAGCTGGGTCAGATGTTCGGGATTAAGGGGTTGCTAGAAGACCCTCAGAGATCAGGCTGGCAGCTTGTATTTGTTGACAGGGAGAATGATGTGCTTCTCCTTGGAGACGACCCATGGGAGTAAGTATTTGGTACTTTTTGACATAACTTTTAAGTTATTAATCTAATTGGTGTCCACTTCTTAACCTTGATTTAACATGGAACTGTTTCATAATGATGATAATTATTAAGAAAGTGTTACAGATACAATTTGAAAATACTGTTTCTTCTATAATGATAATATATATGAAACTAATGAAAAAATATCATTCTGCTAACATGATAATAATATCATTACAGCCATAATAATGATAATATATACATTATTCGACATAAGAAGTGTTGTGTCTATTGCGTATTCAAGTCATAGACGTGTCAGAGACATGTCCAAAAATAATAATTATGATCATGACCATCATAAACCGTATTCTTATTTTGTAGGGTCACCCACATGAATTATAATTCTTCAATTGTTATTTTTTTACTAGGTTAGTTCTTCAATTATTTTTATTTATAATCATATCATCTGTTCGGTTATAATATCCCATGTCATGTATGTCTAAAAATAAAAATAACATTAAAAAATTAAGATACACTATTTAGTATGCTGTTTGACAATATCCATGTCTAATACATGTCAGACATGAGTGCAACACTCTAAATGAGGTGGTTGTGTGCATTTTATTAGGTAGGCATACATTAAGGACATAGGAAGTTTGTAGGAATTGGGATACAATGCTGAGAATAAAATAAAGTGGATTTGACCTAGAAATCTTCTTAACGGACGTTAAAATACTTGTTATTCATCCTTCTTTCCCAATACATGTATTGTGTGGTACTGACTATAAAAACGTATAAACATATTTTAATGTAAAAATTTGACCTAAGACATAGTTTTCATGTGAATATACAAAATTATATTCTCATTCTGTATCCTGATTGATATGTATTTGTATCATGTTGTGCCCCGGTCCATGCTTCTTGTTTATTTAGCTGTCAAGTCTGCCATCATTGTGGAAAGTAATGAACAATTTTAGCTGTCATCCACATTCTGCCTCCTTGTAAACTGGCTATTGATCATGCGCAGGGAGTTTGTAAATAACGTTTGGTATATCAAAATACTTTCACCTGAGGACGTGCAGAAGCTTGGGAAACAAGAAGTCGAATTGTTCGCCCACAGCACTGGTGAAAGGATGATGGATAGCGGCGAGAGTGATGGTCGAGACCACCTTTTTTCTGGACTACCTTCTGTCGGCTCCCTTGGATACTGAAAATGGCACGTTAAACGCAGCCTCTTGGGAGTCAGTTTGCTCCGGGAGCCATCGCTCTCCAGTGTTGGGCATTTTAATCCAAATTTGGTTCTTTTGGTTTGTGCGACTCATCGACCTATTTGCCATAAATTGGTTCATATCGTACTCTTTTGCAGAGACTTGTATTAGTTCTTTTGATGAAATACTGAATGCCATGGAAGATGTGTTCTATCTATCAGGCTTAAGTTGAAGGATTAGGGAAAATGGTACATCTCTAGCTAATTTAGACTTCAGCCCTTTATAATCAAAGGTATCAAATTGGTACTAGGAACTGTGTAATTTTCACTCTTCTTTTGCAACATTTGAACTACTCTCTATGCTCCACTCCTCTCTCCCCTTTCTTTACTCTTTCTTGTGTTGGTTTTTTTTGGATGTCTTATGAATGAGACTCCTCAAGCCTGTGTCGTCCCGTGGGCATTGGTACCTGCAATAGTTCATAAAACATGTAAATATGTGCATTGGTCGAGTTTAGTCTTTTTTGTGTTGTTCTTTTCAGGTGTCTTATGAGTGATGATAATTCTTGACCCGTGAAAATATGTGCATTTGACTGAGTATAGAGTCTAGAATTTTAATAATATCTTTATCATAACATCTAAGTTTTGGTGAAGAGTTATTGTACTGTGAAATTTCTCTCTTTTCATATTTTGGATTCTTTGTTTAGGTTTAAAATGTTTTTTTTTTTTTAATTTTTGGTGTTTGGTTGAAAAAGAAAATAAGAAAATATAAAAATATTTTACATGTAAAACAAGTTTTTAATTTAAAATTTATTACTAATTTTCTTATTTACACCAAACATGGGTATAAGAGCCAAGTTTCATACCAGTAAAGTTTGGATTATTATTTTGCGAGTTGCTTGATTAGAGGTTTGTGAGCAAATTTGATTAAAAGTGCTCGATTAAAGGTTTGTGAGTAAATTTGATTAAAAGTTCGTGAATAAATTTATTTATAAATATATTAATAAATTTATTTATAATTTTATAAAAATATTATTATAAATTTTGTTGAATTTGATTTTGAGAATGTTTTGATAATAAGAATTTAAATACAAAATTTTAATATATTTTTTTATTAAAATGTATTGATAATAAGATATGTTGTGATTTAAAAATTAATCAATTAATTTAAAGTTAATACCTAGTTTATTTTTGAGATTTATTGATTATCAAGTTTGATTTTAAAAAAGACATAAATTATAGCTGTATTGAATTTTTAGAATCTAAATTTGGGTTGGATTTAAGTTTTTAGTATGTGTTACTATTTTAAGTTGGGATAAAGTAAGTTGACATTGTTTAATGCCATTGAATAATGTTAAGAAAACTTTTATAATAATAACTAAAGTAACTCTTAAGTTTGAAATTCAATCACTTATTTGTCACTTTTAAAGTATAGTAATCAAATTGATGTTAATTATGATATTACAATACCTTATTTAACAATTTTTTAAAATATAATAGTCAATTTAACCTAAAATCAAAATATAATAACTTATTTAACACTTCAATTTTATATTTTATTAAATAATTTATTAGAATGTAATTATTCTCAATTATCGCCTCTAGTTGCATTTAATTAGGCTTAACCCACATATATTAATACATATATATATATATATAATCTAAAAATGATTTCTGAGATGGTGTTTGGCTTATCGGTCTAACCACTTATAACCTATTTTTTTAGTTTATAAATTATATAACTTATTTTGTTACGCTTTTATTAAAATTTAAGAGTTTAAACTCGACTCAATTTTTAAACTATTTTAGTAATTTATTCAAAAAGCTCTCTCCCCACCCAATTTTTCCAAATAAGCTCTAAGGAGATTATTGCACTAACTAAGTAAATGACAAATTTATCCTCAAACATTCCAAGTATTTACAACTCTATCTATTTCCTTTCTATCTTTTTTGTCGCCTCTTCTTTCATGTCTGGTGATGTTGTCCGCCTCTTCCATGTTCGTCATCATCATTCATAATCCAACATTGTCCTCAATTTGCCTTATCACTATCACCCCAATCCGTTGTCTTTAGCCCATTGTCGTTGTCTCCATTATAGTCATTGTTGTCCCTATCTATGATTTCGTTCACTATATATAAATATATATTAAATTAATATATTTAATATTTTTATAAATTTTATTTATATTACTCAACAATATATTTATTTTATCTTTTTATCAAATTTGAATAGGTTATCAATTCTTTCAAATTAAATATATAATTATATAATTAATAATTTAAAATATATTTATTTAAATACATTATCAACTTAAATATTATATAACTTTTAAGTTTTACATATGCTAAACAAGTTCGTAAGTTACGAAGTAAAACGGTAAGCCAAACAGTCTCTTAGTTTGGGGCAGCATGTAAATACCAAAATCCAAATAGGCGTCTCTTCAATCCCACTCCAAGTGAACAATAACAATGGCGGTTCCTCTGCCAGCGGCTGCCGGAACAAGAAACAGCCCCCGACTTCCCAAAATTAACTGCCATCCCTCACCCCCATCTCTCCCCGGCAGCATCAGCGCCGCCGCCAATCGAGTCGTCGCTTTCACGACGCCTCAAAACTACGCGCCCAGACTCTCCCACCTCCTCCGCCTCCATGGCTGGCAACCCCTCTGGTGCCCCACCGTCCTGGTCCAAACCACGCCCCACACTGAGGCCTCCATTCGTCTCCACCTCTCCTACCCCAGTGGCGATCAAGCTACTCCCCCTCTCGACCGCTTCGCCGCCATAGCCTTCACTTCCAGATCTGGGATTTCGGCTTTCTCCGAAGCCCTAGCCACCCTCGACAACCCCCCGCTAGCCCCGGCGGGCGAGGCCTTCACGATCGCCGCCCTCGGCAAGGACGCGGAGCTTCTCGACGAGGCGTTGGTCGGCGGACTCTGCCACAATTCCGACCGAATCAAGGTCTTAATCCCTCCCATCTCCACGCCGGCCGGTCTTGCGGAGTCGCTGGGAGCAGGGCTAGGGCGGAGCGTGCTCTGTCCGGTTCCCCTGGTGGTGGGCCTGGAGGAGCCGCCGGTGGTGCCGGACTTCCTCCGGGAACTCACCGGGAAGGGCTGGATTCCGGTCAGGGCGGAGGCGTACGAGACGCGGTGGGCGGGGGCGGAGAGCGCGGAGCCAATAGTGAGGAGGAGCGAGTACGGCGGTGGCCTGAACGCGGTGGTGTTCAGCAGCACCGGAGAGGTAGAGGGGCTGTTGAAGAGCCTGAAGGAGAAGGGCTTGGATTGGGAGACGGTGAAGCGGAGATGTCCCGAACTGGTAGTGGCGGCGCATGGCCCGGTCACGGCGGCCGGAGCAGAACGGTTGGGAGTGGGCGTGGATGTGGTGAGCCGGAGGTTCGATAGCTTCGCGGGAGTGGTGGAAGCGCTTGCTCTGAGATGGGAATCCGAATCCGAATCCAAATCCCCGCCAGGAGGATGATCCAAAATTGTAGGTCAGCTGACAAATCCTTGATTTCTTCATTATCATTCAATCATTTGCATTAATTAACTATGGCTTAATTCAATCTCAATGCTATTCTTAACTTAGACGCTGTTTGGCTTACTCTTTTTTTTTTTTAAGAGCTTTTTAAGTCTTTTTACTTATAAATTGTGTAAAGTTTAAAAGTTTGTTAATTTTAAGTTGGTAAAATATTTGAATAAATGTATTTTAAGTTATTATTTATATAATAATATATTTAATTTAAAAAAATTAATAAATTATCAAAAATTAATAAAAAGATTAAAATAGATATATTGTTGAATGATATAAATAAAATTTATAAAAATATTAATTTTTAATAAAAATAAATTATAAATTAATGTATAATTTATAAAATTTTTATTATTAAATATTGATAAATTATATATAATTATTAAAAAAATATGTTAATATAATATTTTATGTTTAAATTTAAATTTAATTTATAAAAATGTTAAATATATTAATACAATAGATATTAATATATATATATGTATATATGTTAAGGTAATATATATGTATTATATATATAATTAAAATAGAATAAGGACAACGACAAAAGAAAGCAATGATGGCTGGAGACTACGGCAGACCTAGAAGTAGAATGTGGCAATGAACGAGGAAATTCAAGTGACAATACAAGGTTGGAGGCGATGATGATGAAAGTCAGCAATGGACGAGGTGACTAAAGAAAGAGATGAGAAATGATGAAATAGTGTAATGTTTTAATGAATAGAGAGTTATAAATATGCAAATTATTTTAGGATAAATTTGTAATTGACTTAGTCAATGAAACAAGCCACCAACAGTTTATTTGAAAAAGAGGGGTAGCTTATTCAAAACACTGTTAAAACAGTTTATAAGTTCAACATCATTTAATCTTTTTAATTTTTAACGAACTTGTAATAAAATAAGTTATACAATGTTTAAACTCCAGTAAAAACTTATAAGCGATCCAACCAAACCGCTAAACACCCCCTTAATCATGCCTCAATTATTAATTATAAACATTTTGATCATACCACAATACTACCCAAATAATTAGGTATTTGTCAAAATTAGAGATTTTAAGTATAAAAAGATATTCATGAAAAAGATATAAGTGACACATTTAAAATATGGACTAATTATGAAAATAATTTAATTCTTTTGTGAATTTATAATTTTATCTAATCTTTTTAATTTTAATGATTAAGTTCAAATTAACTCAATTAAATATAATTTTATCAAACATGTAAAATTGATTTTAGAGAGTGTTTATGCTAATTTAACACGTGAAATATTATATAATAATAATATTTATAAAACTCATATATTTATACATAATTCTATTGAGAAATGATATGTTGTTCGATGGGAACTAACAGGGGTGGGTGTGTGGGTTTCCCGCTCTCTCTCAATTCCACGTCTACGAAATATTATATTGTTCAATGCGAACAATATAACAAAATCGTAAGCCTAGTTGCAAGATATTCATATGTACATGTATATGTATTTATATATATATATATATATCTTATTTAAAATAAGCAAATATCACTTATCAGGCTTCATGGTCCTCTGCGTGATCCTTGTCCAAAGCCTTAAGCAAACCATAAGCTATGGCCATGGAAGCCCACCCTCCAAGCAGAACCCTAACCGCAGATACTCTCACCGGAGACCCGCCGGCGTAAGCCCCGACAGCCCCGAAAACCGCCAGAGCAACCGTCGTCACCGCCACGATCGCCACCATCCTACTCTCGTTATGAGCAATGAGCATCGCCGGCGGAAAAGGAACGATCGATCCCGCTAGAAATGCCAAGGCTGACGCTGCCGCAGCCTTGTATGGGTTCGGCAGCCCTCCATCCCCGTCATCTTGGTTTCCCGCCATCTTTGCTTCATCTGCGTCAAGAACCCATAATTTTTCAATAAAAATGCATCTGAATAATGAATTTAGGATTTCAATTTAACGACCTTCTGCTATGACTTTCATGGCGGGGGACCTGGCCAGGTGGAGGATGAGCGGCGACTTTCGTTCCGGCGTAGCGGCTGATGGCGGCGATTTTTGGTTGCCTGTCATGGCCGGCGACATGGGCCGGCTAGCCCCGGCGGGGTTAGCAATATCGATTAAGACGGCGGTGACTGGGCATGGCTTGGTTGGCTCCGAACTAGAATGGCTGCTGCCGGCTGCTGTTGCCCTGTGGATATCTCTTTGGGTGGAGACAGAGACAAACTCCCCGACAGCCATGCTGCAGGCGCCGGCAACGGCTCCGGCGATCCCGGAGAGGATGACGGAGCGCCTGTTCTCCTTGGCGGCGCCGACGCCGAGCATGAGTGAGGTGGTGGAGAGCAAGCCGTCGTTGGCGCCGAGTATGGCGGCCCGGAGCCACTGAGCGCGTTGCAGTGGGTTGGACATTGGTGTCGATGTGGGGTTGTTGTCATGGTGTGCGGCGGGAAGCCGAAGCTCGTGGTGAGCACAAGCCGGGTGGCGGGGGGTCTGACTCAGAGAAGAATCCATGGAAATGGGAGTGTGGCTTCCAAATTCCATCTTAAAGGGACAATCATAGTATATAATTAATTAATTAATTAATAGATTAGAGAAGTTAATTAAGAAGTAATATGCCGCCATTAATTAGTGCCGGTTAGAAGAATCTTAGGAATAATAAGAGATGCTTAGGGGGCGCCAACTTGACTTTTGTCTAATTCATAAGGATTCCCATATGGGCGTTGAGGTCTATGAACAACCCAAGAAGAACCAACCCTTTTTTTTTGGTTTTTGTTTAATAAAGTACACTCACCGCCAGTCACCATTCATAAATTATAATATTAAGATTTATCATATTTATTCCCATTCCACCCTTGTTTTTATAGACAATATATATATATATATATATTTTTTGTAAATACAAGAATCAAATGAAAATTTCACCTTATTTAGTCCATCAAATTTATTCCAACATGATGTAAGTATATATTTTTCCTAATTTTTTCATGTTCTTGGGATGCTCTTCTTGCGGGATTCTCATCGCTTGATCTCTTGAATTTCAGTAAAAGAGATAAATACGAGTCTGATGCATAATGATTGTGCAAAGAATAGATTCGAACTTGACAACCCCAAGAGACAATTTCCTCATGTTCTATTTGATGGAAGATAGTCATCAAATAAATGTGCAAAAATACTTCGAGAATACTTTGGGGATACCATTTTCGTATTTCCAAAATGTTTCTTATATCAAAATATCAAAAAACACTAAAAAAAAAAAATTAAATTGTTTCTACAATTTTAAAAATATTTTAAGACCATTTCTTAATATTAACTAGGTTAGAGGCAAAAAAAATTTGTCTCTAACTAAAAATTTTTAAATTTATTATTTATTTTTAAATTTAAATAAAATTTTAAATTTATTATTTATAATATATTTGATTTCTTTAAATTTATTATTTACTTTTAATTAATAAATCATAACTCATGAATAATAAAATTTATGTTTATATTTATTTAAATGTATTATGAAATTTATATTTATTTTTTATAAAATAATTACTTTTATAATTTTTTATATTAAAATTATATTTATAAAAAAAACCCTTATATTTTTTTATTTACATATTTTTCTATATTTTCTTTTCTTACTTTTTAAAAAATATCATTTCTCTATTTCTGTTTTGTATGTATTTGTTTTTCATTTTTATTTCCGTGCAATTTATATATTTTATACCAAAACAATATTCCTAATTAATATCTTATAACAATGTAAGACAAAAAATCATGCAAAATACTCAAAAATTGCACAAGGCTCCTATGTTACTTGAGAGCATTAGTATTGAATAGTATTTTGTTCAACGTAAATAATATGTTATATAATAAAAAAGATGATATATATCCCTTACATTATAAGAAACACTCTTCATATTACACAATGTACCAATGTTGCTTCCAAAACAATCTTAGTTTTATCATCACCGTCACTTCAGAATCAATCTTAGTTTTATCATCACACCGTTTTGAGTTCCAAGAAACAAGAAGAAAAATAGCACATTTATTCTTGCATATATGCAAAAACATCACTCTCATGTCTCAACCTTTACAAAGTGGAAATTCTCATGCATTAAAGAAGGCGTTACACATATAAGTTGTTACACGCATATATTATCTATCATACATAGTTCAAGCTAGCCCTTGTCCATGCCCTAGTTATAATGTTGGGCATGTGATAATTCCCAAGTGTACATGCACATTGTCGAACATATCTTCTCACTTTCCAAGCAATGTATGATCCAATAACTGCAAAAAACAATAACATACCGAGTTTTAATTTTACTAGAGTTATCAAGATATATAGAATCTACTCGACAATTATCTATACTATGATCGTATCTTTTCTAAGGTTATTAACGCAATTAATGCACGCCTAAGAATTTCCTGCAAAGAATTTTCTTTTCTTCTTTCGGGTTTTCTTGTATCTCTTAGTTAAAAGTTTCTTTCATTCCATCCACTCATCTCACAAAACATCGATCAGTCTTATTCTTGGAGGATCAAAGTCAAACCACCTTAAACTGAAGTTACAAGACTTGTTGCTTGTCTGAAAGTCTCTCCCCATTTGGTTGGATTTCTCCCAGCCTTATTTCAAGCACATCTACAGCAACTAATTAGGTTGGTTTGCTGCACGACAAGCTAAAGAGAAATCCAGTAAATTTGCAAAAAGCAGATCGTCCCAGAAAGCCCTCATTTTAGATACTCTGATTCGGGCATCAACTTGTACTTTTTTGTGCTACCCTGAGTCTTAAACAAGGATTTGGCATGGAGACTTCTACAGGGAAGATGGTTTCTTGCATCAATTTAAGGGAAGGCTTCTTAACTGAACAAGCGGTACACATCACATAGTAATTTAGATACAATTTTCTTCCACAGGCAAAAACTTCTGAATAGCCTCTACGACTGATAAACAATGGCAAGTATGAAAACTAGGACAAAACTATAGCTGCACAAGGCCCTTTCTTCCCAACCCTGCAGAGAATTACACCTATGTTAACAATGGCTGGTGCTTGATAGGATATGTACTAATCCCAGATTCAATAAGTACACAGTTTTTGGTCACTTTGTAGGTGGGTAATGCGTCTCATCTAAGAACGACTAGTTGGATGCGCAATTGTCCATGACAAGCTAATTACAGAAATAAGTCTACTAAAGATGCTGATGTTTGTGCAAGAATATCACATTTGCTGATGTTCGTGACAGTCAACGGACGCATGACGGTTAAAAGTGTGCTACACTTCAATTTTCTTACGTATGAACAATCCAATCTATGACTAGAAAGCAGAGAAAGGCAGAAGGTTAGGCAGTCATTTATAGGGCAGCATTGGGGTACCTTGGAAAATTAGAATTGAGTTTGACAGATGATGGGTTATACAAGCCCATAAGGGGATTTACTTTCAGTGGTAATGGCTGAGAGTTCAAGTCTACAGATAGCCATCTCTCCGGTCTTGTTCCTCCGCTTCCTTGTTAGCGACTTGAACAGACTTGAACCACAAAAATGCCTGTATTAAACACTCTGGTTAGCTAGCTAAAAGAAGTAACAATCAATCCAAAAGTTCCAATAGACCAGGCCATATCCAGACATTTACTTATTATCTCATAATGTAATTGCACGTAGTGATATACAAACAAAAATTTTAAACAAAATCTTCGTATAGAATGATATAACTCATTAATGAATGATCATATAAAAGAAAACACCCATTTGACTGGGTTGTAGTCGCAAAAAATGCCATTTCTTCATATCATTCTCTTGATATTTTTTGTATAAGAACTCTATAGGAAATGATTTTTGTTTAGTTGTCAATCAGATTGAAGAAAATCTCTGGGATTTTCCCAAAATCAAACAATCTTTCTGAGGATTTCACAACTTTTCATTAAAAACTTGAGTCTCCATCTCTCTCTGCCCCCATTTCATCCAAAATACTTGACACGAATGGAATTCTCAGATGCGAAAACAAAAAATTGAGACAACTTACAGAAGTGGGAATGCCAGTAAAGGCGAAGAATCCAAGCAATGGAGCATAAAAAACACTGTCTGAGCCCAAAACTCCAAAAACAGGCCTCTGATTCACGTACTCAAAAACAGATCCAATCTGCAGCCATTCATGGAATTTGTGAAGACATAGTCTAGAACTTGGTCAGTGTTGTATAGACTGGTGCAGCTTACATTTTTGTTATAATTAGTTAGCTTATGTTGTAATTAGTTAGATTGGGCCACTGGCAGTTAGTGGGAAAGTTATCTGTTGGTTAACTAACAAAGGTCAAGTATAAGATAAGGGCTTTGCATTCAGTTTGGATCATTCAACAAAACACAAGACATGTTCTTTTTCTGTTCATCTCAATGTTCTTTCTGTCTCCTTTGTCTATCTCTATCTCCCTGTAAGTTCATTCACAGAATTGTCAACTTATTAATTAACAACTCATTTAAAAGCCCAAACCCAAAGACGTAGAGAAGTGAGAATGAAATGTTTGGGTCTGACTTTGTTTATGAGAAATGTTTGGGTCTGACTTTGTTTATGCACATTGATGGAGGTAATCAAGTGACCTACCAGCCAACCCCGGAGCAATATGTGGACCAATCAAGAGGGAACACACAGACCAGTAGAAAATTGACATGTGGCCTATCATAAAGGCCACTCGGAAGGCATTTAGACCTGCCACGTGGCCTATCATGGGTTAAAGTCTTGACACCATGCCTTGATTGTAACTCAAGGTCACATCCCAAGTAAGGTCCTAGGGCATAAGGCATAAATATGCCCTCAAACTTTTCCCTTATAGCTATTTGGCCCCCTCAACTTCAAAGTGGACCCTATCATGCCCTTGAATTTTCAATTTTACTACAATCACACACCTCATCTCTCAAACGGGTGTGCGTGAGATACACACGCTCTGTCTATGGGTCGCCGGCAAGAGACGGGGGAGGTGGGTCGCTGGCTAGGGAGGCCAACGGCTAGTGGGTCAGTCGATCAAGCCGAGAGACATGATGGCCCGGTGGGTCTCTTGATTGGCTAGTGGGTCAATCAACCAAGGCAAGAGCGACGATGGGTGGGTCGGTCGACAATGCAAGGAAGGAGGAAATAGAGGTCAGAGGTGGGAGGACGACAATCGACCAACGGAGCTTCCTCGCATCGACGACCAATAGAGGTGCATCTTATGTGCGTTGCCGACCGACCTCAGTTTCCTCCTTCCTTACGCCGCTAATCGACCCACCCATCACTACTCTTTCCTTGGCCGATCGACCCACCCATCACTGCTCTCGCCTTGGCTGACCGACCCACCAAGCCATCGCATCTCTTGGCTTGGCCAACCAACCCACTGGTCGTTGGCCTCCCTAGCTAGCGATCCACCTCCCCCCTCCCTAGCCAACGACCCACAGATAAAGTGCATGTATTTCACGCGCACCCATTTGAGAGATGAGGTGTGTGATTGCAGTAAAATTGAAAGTTTAGGTCTACTTTGAAGTTGAGGGGGTCAAATGGCTATAAGGGAAAAGTTTGAGGGCATATTCATGCCTTATGCCAAGGTCCAGTGCAAATCACGCTCGGACCATTATTGTGTGGGCTATAAGAGCCCTAAATCCTTCAACGGCAGGTAAGATTTTACTACTACCCTTCTTGCTACTCTTGTCCTTCTTTGCTCGTTCTTTCATTACCACACACTAATTTGACCATCAGAGTTAATACCAGGGGACAGGGGACAAAAACCCAAGTTTGCAGGAAATTGGTAGGTGTTGCCCCGAATCCCAGCTTCCCAGCAACATCACACATCAATTACACAAAAACTTTAACACCTATGTTCACGACTCCACAGTAATGGAATGATACATTAACTGTAGTTTTTGCATAGAAAAACTACAAACTCTCAAGAGGCCTGAAACATGAAAATTCTCACAATCGTCGCAATTCAAGATTACCAGTCGGCCACACTCCAACCTTAATTATCCAGTTGTGGCCCCTTCAAGATGCAAACCCGCACAATCTGGTTCCATCATCTTACAAATCAACGAGGTTGGGTCAATCACAAATAACTATCCCTACGTTCAAAATAATTTAGGTTTTAAAACAAAAAATTGAGGAGTTCGGAGAGCTTACGGCAGCTATGGCAGTAACGGCGGAGGCAAGCAAGTAGACGACGAAGGGGATCTGGAAGCTCTGTTGCGACGCAGTCCGAGCGGCTTCGTCGCGAGCCCAAGGAGGAGGCTCGTTGGAGCCCGGCTTAGCCCAGGAGGGTATGGACTCTTCTTCTTCGCTCTGTCCTTCTTGGGATTTTCTGGAGCTCTCGGTTACAGCAAGCACGCTCAAACTCCGGCGGAGTTTCTTTCTCCGGACGGACCTAGCATTCCCGCCGAAGCCCGCCGGCACGGGGGTCGAAAACGGGGTCTGTTTTCTTGAGCTATGGCTGCATAAATTTGGTCCACAGAGAAACGATAAGGATGCTGCAGCCATGGATTCGGATTCGAATTCGATCCAGAGAGAGAGAGGCCGAAGCTCAGAGAGTCTCAGATAATCGCCAGAATCCCGGAATGTGATTTGTTAATAAAATAACTAAATAAGTAAAGAACAAAACAATCAGAGTCACAACCACCGACACAATATTTTAATAAAGATTTAACTTCAAGAGTTTACCTCCTTTTTTTCGAGCAGAATCTTGATATAAACCATTTTATTCTCTATCTCGCTTAGCATTATTCTCTCTACTTACTTAAACCTTGTTTAGGCCTAGCTCAAAGGGAACAATCATAAAAAAAATATTACATCTATCTTTCATGCCTAGTCACACAACTTACATGACTTCACAAAGAACATGTATTTCAACGATCATAAAAACTCAAGTATGATTAATCTTGCTTTATAAGATATTGTTCATTCCAATCAGAGACTCAGTGTTAAACACAATAAAGAATCCAAATACAAATCATGATTCCAAATAACAAGTTTTATTTATTTTATCTTTCATATTTTTTTTTTATTTTTTATTTCTTTTAGGCTTGGAGTTGGGATTGGCCAAATGTGCACTTGATATAAACTCCACCAAAATTTTCACATCAAAACACACATATGCAACAAAAATAACACATAACAATTAATAATGTTATGCCCCAAACTTATTTAACACATTGTCCTCAATGTGAACCAAAAGAACATGAAAGAAAAAACTCCCCTGAAATGCGAAGAAATGCCCGCAAAAATTTTTTTTGTCTCCTACTTTCAAACCTACAAAAAAAAAAAAAAGAAAAAAAATCAATGAGAAAAGAAATAATAACAAGGAGACAAAATCAAGAGACAAAACAAACAAACAAAAAAGACATGCTTAATTTATAGTCTAAAGCTAGACTTTTGGAGCTTTGGTCTTCAAGTGAGTTGGATGGAAGTCTTTTGTGGAATTAGACTTCCATTGATTGATGTATGGCTTCAAACGTTGTCCATTAATCTTGAAAACTTTATCACCACGTTGAACTTCAATTGCACCATGAGGAAAAATTCGAGTGATAGTAAAAGGGCCTGACCATCGTGATTTTAATTTTCCTAGAAATAATCTCAAACAAGAATTATATAATAACACCATTTGACCAATTTGAAAATCACGCTTTACAATATGCTTATCATGCCATTGCTTAGTTCTCTCCTTATAAATCTTAACATTCTCATAAGCATTCAATCTAAACTCATCCATCTCATTTAGTTGCAACAATCTTTTCTTCCCGCAAGCAGTCATATCAAAATTCAAAAATTTAATAGCCCAATATGCTTCATGCTCTAATTCCACAGGCAAGTGACATGTTTTTCCATAAACTAGACGATAAGGGGACATACCAATAGGTGTTTTAAATGCAGTCCTATATGCCCATAATGCATCATCCAATTTATGAGACCAATCTTTTCTAGAGGTATTTACTGTTTTCTCTAATATGCTCTTAATTTCTCTGTTAGAAATCTCTACCTGGCCACTAGTTTGAGGATGGTACGGTGTAGCAACCTTGTGGGTAACCCCATATTTGGCTAGTAAAGAATCTAGTAAGCGATTACAGAAATGTTTACCTCCATCACTTATAATTGCCCTAGGAACTCCAAAACGAGAGAAGATATTCTTCTTAAAAAACTTAATCACACTTTTAGAATCATTTGAAGGAAGTGCAACTGCTTCTACCCATTTAGAAACATAATCAACAGCAACCAGAATGTATTGGTTTTTAAATGATGAAGGAAAAGGTCCCATAAAGTCAATACCCCAAACATCAAATAACTCAACTTCTAAAATGTTAGTTGAAGGCATTTCATTCCTACGAGACACATTACCTGTTCTTTGGCACCTATCACATGAATGAACAAATGCATATGCATCTTTAAATATGGTGGGCCAATAAAAACCACTTTGAAGCACCTTAGCCGCTATTTTGGAGGGTCCAAAGTGACCGCATGTTTCTAAAGAATGACAATGAGTAAGCACACTAACAACCTCATCTTCATTCACACATCTTCTAATAAGTTAATCAGAGCAATATTTAAATAAGTATGGATCGTCTCAAAAATAATTTTTCACTTCAGAAAATAATTTCTTCTTCTGTCGATAAGTTAGATCATGAGGAACAATACCACTTGCTAAATAATTCACATAATCAGCATACCATGGCGATGATGAAATTAGAAGTGCATATAATTGTTCATCAGGGAAGGATTCGTTGATGAGTAGACTTTCCTCTTCATTAGCGTTCTCCCTTTCAAGTCTTGATAAATGGTTAGCTACTAAATTTTCAGCTCCTTTTTTATCTTTAATTTCCAAGTCAAATTCCTGCAATAATAAAATCCATCTAATCAACCTTGGTTTATCATCTTTCTTTGCTAACAAATATTTAATTGCAGAATGATCAATGTATACTATTGTTTTAGCTCCTATAAGATATGATCTAAATTTATCAAAATCGAAAACAATAGCTAACAACTCCTTTTCAGTGGTGGCATAATTCAATTGCGCATCATTTAAGGTCCTACTGGCATAATATATGACATGCAATTTCTTGTCTTTTCTCTACCCCAATACGGCTCCAACTGCATAGTCACTAGCATCGCACATCAATTCAAAAGGAAGAGTCCAATCAGGTGAAGTCATGATAGGTGCTGAAGTCAATTCTTTCTTTATCCTGTTAAAAGCAAATAAGCACTCATTAGTAAATTCAAATGGTATATCTTTAATCAACAAATTACAAAGAGGCTTAGTGATTTTAGAGAAATCTCTTATAAATCTTCTGTAGAACCCTGCATGCCCCAAGAAACTTCTCACTCCTTGAACTGTAATCGAAGGTGGTAATTTTTCCATTACTTCAACTTTTGCTCTATCCACCTCAATTCCTCTTTCAGAAACCTTATGACCCAACACACTTTCTTCATGCACCATAAAATGACACTTTTCCCAATTTAATACTAAATTAGTGTCTTCACATCGCTGCAAAACTCGAGAGAGATTAGCCAAACAATTATCAAAAGAAACACCAAAAACTAAAAAATCTTCCATAAAGACTTCAATAAAATTTCCAATCATATCATGGAAAATTGCCATCATACACCGCTGAAAAGTAGCAAGTGCATTACACAAACCAAACAGCATTCTCCTAAAAGCAAAAGTGCCATATGGACATGTAAAAGTAGTCTTTTCTTGGTCTTCAGGTGCAATAGGAATTTGTGTATAACCAGAATATCCATCTAAGAAGCAATAAAATTTATTGAAAGGAATAAAAAAAAACCAAAATATCCTCACTCAAATTATAAATTTACAAAATTTGTCATTACTTGCTGCTCATTTCTCTTTCCCTTTTTATGGCCGCCGATGCAACTATCGACCGTCATTGTCTTTGCCTTGCCGCCTCGTCGCCTTGCTGCTATCGCCTCGCTGCCTTACTAAGGATGCAGCGAAGGTAGACGAGACAATGGCAACAAAACGAGACAACAAGGCGAAAGCAACGGCAATGAACGATTGCATCGGTAGCCACGGGAAGGGAGAGAGGCGAGAGTAGCGGGTAGTGACAAATTTTGTAAATTTGTAATTTAAACAAAGATATTTTAATCTTTTTGACACCCTTCAATAAGCCCCTTTGTATATTTATAAGGCAAAATAGAATAATTCACATTACAATTCTCTTGCAATCAAGAATAACTCTTGAAGCAAGTTATGCAGCCTTATAAATTATAGTGAACTCTACTCACACACGCAAACGAGTAAAAATATACTTTCTTACAACTCTGAATACACAAAGATGAGGAACGAATGAACAATTGTGCAGCAAGAATTAATGTTTAAATCTCTTGAAGTCCTTCGGCTTTGAATGTACCGATAGCAAACAATAAGTGAGTTGAAATGCTAATAGGTAAGCTGCTTTTAAAGTCTCTTTTTGTTAGTTCTAGTCGTTGGTGGCAAATTCAGATGGTCAGATTTGAGAATTTAACACTTTCAGTTGTCTTGAAAGAAACAACTTTGTAGGGAAAGGGACAGATTATGTAGCAGGTTCTTAGCTTGATGTAGAGTGAGTCAAATATTATTGCACCATCCATAATAAATGTCAAAAAAAAAAAAAAAGCTTGGTGGTCTGCAGAGCCTTCTTCGAAAATCAGAAATGATTTTAAATATTTGATGTGCTAAAGACATAAATAAAACAGGAAAATGAAGTTTGGGATCTCTTCAGGTAATCAGAGATTATTTTGAACCTTTGATATACAGAGAACATAAGTAAAATTGAAGCTATTAATATCATTTATAAGAATGAAAAGGGTACAACTGTGGAGCAAGTTATAACATGCAACAAATGAAGAGAAAAAAAAACTGGTGAGGGGATATTTTATATAAGGGTAAATTTACTCCACTACCCCCGAAGACTACCAACTTGGAGACGCATGTGCTAGTACACAACCACCACGTGTCCTCCGAATCTCCATCCCAAATTTGATTTGGATGAAAAAGACCCGGTCAACCAAAATTCTCTCCAATGTCCTCTTTCAAAGGTTATCTTATCTCTTTGGAATAAATTTTACGCCATCTATAAATAAAGATCAACTTTTACAGCTATGGAGATCTGACTACTGAGTGACTTTCTATTTCAAATATTTTCTTCTACTGACTTGAGCATCGAAGTCCTCCCGAGGAATTAAAGCTCCACTCTTGCAGGTACTTAATTCAAGGCAGACATCGGTGATCGGTCCAGTATCATCAAAAACATATCTTAGATCAAAGTAGTGTTACAAATTGTTTACGACCCCTTTAGTGAAAGGCGTTAATGCCTCAATGAAAATTTACAGATTTATCTTTCGGGTCAGATGAGAAAATCATGTTTGATAGAGAGAAACTTTCAAGCAGAATAGTTTAAACATGTTTAGGATGGGGGTATGAAACATGAGCATGTGAAAAATAACACATATAACATATTTTCTAGAAGTTAAATTTCTATTATTGATAGAATTTGGTCGACCAAAGTGAAGCTTTGATTTACTAAACTAGCTTCTCTAAATGATAGAAATAAATTCTAAACGACTTCAATCAACTAAGCAACTAAATTCTTGAGTTCATCATGTGAAACAATAAGAACTCAGAAAAAAATGGGGAGATCTTTCTTCCTTGTTGGACCTGGCTTCTGCAAATCTATCTCCACACAAGATGATTTGTCTCGCAACGCAAGCTTCCCTAGTAAGTAGCCTCAAAATGATGTAAAACAGGGCATAAATTGTAAATTGAGAAGAGTCAAGCTACAAGCCACATGAAGAATGTGGACCAGAGAGTCAGTGAAACCGATGACAATGCATATGTCCACAGAAAAATGACAGAACATTCACTCTCCCCAGCTCCAAACATTTGTGTCATTGTGCCTGAAAATCAGCAAAAACAAGTCAGATATGACTACTGAATGGTTTGATCAAAAATTCTGAAGAAGAAGAAGAAGAAACTGATTTACTACCATGGAATGTTACTTTTTCAAGGTACCTATGTTCATGGCTGGTGGGAGTGCAAACTGTAGTAGAAGAACAAACTGATAAAGCGGATCAGAGTGCACTAGGCCAAAATGGATTGCCCCTTTTACGATGATGATCCCTAGCAGTGGCAGGAGAATGTACCGTACCATGATGATTCCAATAATGAGAGAGGGCGGAATTCCTGATCCTTTCAACCCTGGAAAACAGGATCCACCAGTTGAAGGAATTTGCTCTAAAAGCTGAGGTGAGAAGTGAGATCAAAAAGCCCACAGGGGAAGAACAACAAGCGATGCCATGGCATTATCAAAAACAAACAAGCATGAATTATTACCTTTAAGGAGGTTTCCTCCCAGTATCAAGGTCACTGTTGGGATTGCTGAATGCCTGTGAATCAGATAAAAAAGGGAAAGGGAAAAGAAGAATATGCAAGAAAAATCATGTTGGTACTAGTTCCAGAATGGGACCAATAATCAGCAAAATGTTGTAAACTAAATTTATGCCTGTAATGGAGGACCCTACAGCCGTCCTAACATAAAGAAGTTAAGGTGCATGGAACAATGATGTTTTGAGGCTGCAACAAACACTGGTTCTCTATTGTGACAACACCTAAGACCATGTACTCGTGCTTGCTGCACAAGGAAGAAACAAGAAACAATACTATCTCGACATTTCTTGCTGGTGTCTAATGTCTGGTGGAAAATTGAAATTTAGAATGTCATGTTTGAGATTACAAATGGTATCGACAAGCCCCTAAGTTATCAGTGATAAACAAAGTCTGCAGGTAAGATGTATACGGTATACCCCAGCATGGTAGCAGAGTCTTGGATCACACGAAGTGGAGCAGCATTACCAATCATTGAATTCCTCAGCTGTGGCACTACTCCAATAAGAAAGCCAACAATCTGTACAACAGAACATATAGATTTCAACATGCTTTCGAATCTTTAGAAAAGGTGTAAACTATTTATCATTGAGAACAATATACAGATTTCAACATGAACATCTAAAACTAATGGTGCATCATACAATATTATTGAGCATTACATCCTCATTAAGCCATATATTGAGACCCAATCATAATAAGAAAGAAAACTGATGAACCATGCTTGTTTAACAATTTCAAAGAAGCAACTACGGTTTGGTGGTGAGAACCAAGAAGATACCGCTCCGGTTGTTGAAGGTGTCAACAATGCCTTCAGATTGATCTTTGTCTGAAATATCTTGAAGTGCTGCTTAATGTTATCTAAGAACTTCACCTGGTAAGAAATTTTACCGAAAAAATTATGGTCAAATGTAACATATTCTCAAAACCATGATGATCTACCCTAGGAGGCAAACTTAGAAACTCTTGGAAATCATAAAAAAGGTTTTCTCGTAAGCAAAAAGCTGGAAACAACCTTCCTATTTCCATCAGATATTCCTTTAGGCGAGAATTGACATCCATAGTCCTCAGAGGAGCAGCCTTCTGAAGGTAGAAGCGGTTCTTCACAGTTGTCAGACTTTGTATTGTCAGTGCAGTCGTTCTTGTAGACTTCTTTTCTGATATTACTTGAGGACAGTCGGACAATGTTGTAAACGTAAGACCACAAACAAACTGCTCCTATCTGAAGCATCAAAACAAGAAATAGTTAGACTAAGCAATAAAGCTTTTAGTCCAAGCTCTGGATAGCCAGTGATGATGAGCTAATACATTAGGATAAGGTAATGCATGAAATTTCACAGCATGGAGTAGATTTGTGCTTGGGGAAATGTATTATTCCAAGCTGATAAAGCCTGAAGGCTTGTGAGATCTCCTATTGATGTAGGAACCAGTTCAAATCTAGCATATGAAGTCATCATCCTTCGTTGGTTTGGAATCATCAATTTGAAGATACATACCGCCATAGAGAGTGAAGCATAAGCCAGTCCGTATGTCTGGCATATATCAGCTGCTCCAAATGGACTAGCTTTCTCTCTACATATAGCGGGGATGATAATCAGAGGCATGTTTCCCAGATTTCCTGCTTAGATGAAACCAGAAGGTCAAATTGCTGCATTTAGCTTATGCATAAAATGACGCATAATGAATATGGTAACAAGTGCTGCAATCATATGACTTCATTTTTGAGCCACATACTAGAACAATAGGCACTCCCTGCTACAGTTTAGTGTGCAATGTCGCAAATTAAAGTGTTTCTGTATGTTTGTTCAGAACACAGTGTTCTCCAAGGAGGATGAAAAAGTGAATAAGATTTAAGAAATAGAATTTAGAGCATCCTCTCCCCAAACCAAAGGAAAAGGGAAGTTCTCCTTTCAGGCTGCTGTTGCCTTTTCTCTTAAAATGCTATTTCTCTCGGCGCACATAGTCCTTCATATATAGTACAATAGATTTCGATTTCGCTATGAACAGAGGACACGCAATTTCCTGCACTTCTCGGTCTGAAGCAAGGGTAAATTTACAGCTGATGAAGTTAAAATTTGAAGCAAAATAAACTCTCAAAATCTTTCCCTCTTGAACAATTCAAGGTCTCAGTAAGGGGGCTTTATACATACAAAGGTTTGCATTAGCTAGAGAAAACAATTCAAAGACGATTAATTTGTAGAAGCACATAACCGAATGGCAACATAGATTGTTGTCAGAAAACTAGCAAAGCCTCTCAAAGTAAGAAGAAGATCCATCCTATTAATTTTGCATAATGGGGAAATCCCTAACTTTGTTGATCTGAACTCAAAGAACTGAATCCGGTTAGCACCTAACTTTGTTGGGTCTAAACATGAATTAGCACTACCTGCTGCACAAGAACCTAATACAAGGCCCTTAAGGTGTTGTGCCACTTTTGTGATTTTTATGAGTACCCAACCCAGCACTGAGCCGATAGCAAATGTGATAAGAACATTGAGGGGCATATACCACCTAGATAACACAAAAACAGTCGAATTATCAGTTAGGGCCTTGAGGTCAGCATATCTCAATTCTGAGAAGAAATAAATCATACAGAAGCTTTGAAAATTTCGAGCCCGAATAGAGATGAACTCACAACAGGGACAAGCTTTCAAGAGTAAATGTCCTAGCTAGGTTGCTACCCACTAGTGCAGGATTGAACACGAAAAACACAACCTGATATAACAAGGGCCCTTGTTAGTTCATCCACTTGAAGGAAAGCAAAATGTTAAATGTAAGAGGTGGCGACGACTTACGGCATTCAAGTGCTTCCTTGCACTCTCTCCCAGTATATCTACCCCATCTAGAGCAAGGAAGGAGCCAAGAGCAGTCATCAAGAGTATCTTCAGAACAGGCATTGAAGCAGCGCAAAGCAAATCCAAAAGCCCCATTCTCGAAGCAGCTTTCAGATCTTTCGACTACTAGCTCCTGCATTGACAAGAAAACTTTCACCACAACGCAACATGTTTGGAGAAAGATGGAAGAAACCACAAGAAAATACCCAAAGAGATTCAAAAAAGTTCTCTTCTGTTCTGTTCAGTTATTATGCTCACAGGAAAATGTTATCGCTTATACATTTAACAGTTGATGATCTTACAACTACGCAACTTAAGAGGAATGCAAAACCTTACAAATGAAGAGCCCAACAAACGGCTCTTTCTGGAGCAGCAAATTCCCAGAATGTGGTATGATAATAGAGTGAAACTGTGAAGTAGAAACAGTTGATGAAACAGCAGCTCTTGAGAAGCCAAAAGGGTTTTGGCCGAATGTGGGTTTAACCGCCAAAATTCCATTCAATTTGGACGTTAGAAGAGATGGAAGGAGACAGCGGGGAAGCCTCCTACTGCAGAGAGGCGGGCGCCGTTTTTGTCTCCATTGGCGCTAGTATGACATCTTCACCTTTTTATTGATGTATATCTCGTATCACGTGACTCTCTCAGTGTATTATTATTATTATTATTATTATTATTTAATTTAAACAAAAACATCTCAATTAAATTGAAATAATTGAAGGGTAGAAATTGCTTATTCAATTTGGTTGAAGCTGTAGGTTGATTCATTTCGATTTTTAAGTTTAGCAATTTTAATTATTTCGATTCAATTCAATCTCCGTATTGAAAAGAAAAAAACTGATATAACTAAATCAATTGAAATGTGAAAAACGATTTCATCTCTATATTTTCTTATTTTAATTTTTTATTAATTTAATTTTTAATTTTTTTTAATTTATTCAATTTAATTTTTTACATAAGTTCAATCTATTCAATTTGAACAATTCAGTTCGATTCGATAATTGAATAGACCAAATACTCATCTCTAATTTAATTATATATAATTATATTAAACTATAATATATAATTAAATTATGATACTACACAATTATATTACATATTTTTTCTATGATAGTTGAATTTTAAATGCTCGTTATCTTTTTTTTTTTAAATAACATTCTATCACAAACGCCCACACCTACATCTACTGGTCCCAGAGTACAATGAAAAAGTTAAATTAGAGAATTTGGTACTCGTTAATTTCGATTCCAAAACAACACTTTGACCATAACAAAACAAACTCCAAACGAAAACCACCAAATTATGCCCTTGAGGCATGCTCGTTATCTTTATTAATAAGAAACATTGTCATCGAGTTTTAATCTACAATCTCATATTTGACAAAAATTGTAAGAAAAAAAAATAGTTATATATATATATTAATATATTACCAAGAAATAAGATTGCACTTCAAGTAAAATCATTGACTTAAGTCGTAAAAACAGCCTCTTTACTTGTTCCGAACACCATCTCCACTTCTCAAGACGACAAACACAAGAACAAAAGAAGAAGAAAAATCCAGACAAAATCAAGAAAACGAAAAACAAACTGAAAACAACAACAAAATCAAACGAGACCAGTTAGTTTTCGGGTACTGGTAGCTGCAAAGTAGTCACCAGGAACCAAACTAAAGAACGTAAACCAGGGCAGGGGGGAGCAAGACCTATCTCCACTTCCTTCAAATGGTTGCAATCCATGTACATAATATGTATAATGCACCATCAAAGTAGCTGCCACATGCAACAATGGAAGAAATGCAAAAACTGGAGCTTCCAAGAGTGACATGATGATGATGCACACAAACAAACGAAACTACCTACAATAGATTCAAGCAATATAGATGTTACAGAAATAGCTCTCTACCCAACAAGTGTGTGAAAGCTAAGTGCATGCACTCCCAGAGTTGAACTGGCCATAAAGGATTTAGGGGATATGTAAATGCTCTTCCAGCATTAAAATTACCCCAATACAAAAAGGGATCAAGTGATGTACTTAAAAAAAAATTAGATAATCAAGGGTGTTTAATCCTTCCTTCCAGAAGAAAGATGACGCCATAGATAGAGGTCGTACCCAGAGTACCAGGTTCTTGCTTACAAAAAGGTCTACAACAGCAGCAGATTGGCAGCCTCCCCCCTACACTTCCTGTGGGAAGGCCGAATACTGTTATTCAACCGCTACCATGTCTCTGAAGCCAATTATAATTGTCAGAGTCCACCGGGTCATGACCTCTAAGATGATACCATACAGGCCAAGTCCAATTCTTCATCAGAGTCAAGGACATCTTCAAAGTCGTAATAGGGATTTGCCTGCCATGCACAACATCAGCTTCCGTATTGAGACATGCCAGAGTACACATATCATATATACTTTTTTTGATCCTATCACTAGTATATATTCACGGATGCTCCATCAAGGTCGAGCCTCCTATCACGTGCCTCATAGAACATCTCAAATAAAATATTGGCAACAGTCAGCTAGCTACCTAGTTTAAAAAAATGCCATTCCTAGTGCATGAAGCTCCCCACATTGCGAGGGTTGGGTGAGGATCTCGTGTGTATGCAGCCTTCCCCTTGCTTTTTCGCAAAGAGGCTGTTTCCTGCAACTTCTACTCTAAAAATTAGTAGGATCCTGTACCTTTGGTCTTGGACAAACTGCTTCAAAACTATGGAACACTGGAGAGTCAAAATGAGGGGGCTCTAGAACAATGTATGCCCCTTTATTTTTAAATCTCTCTTCTGTCGCCTGCCAGGAGGACAAAAAGTCAGGCAATTCATTCATTTCTATAATGCCAATTATATGCATACATATCATTATTCTTTATTCTAGCAGCTTGGAAGATATTACACCATTTGAAGTTTGCATTAAATAAGGCATCTAATCTGTTCATTTCATCCAGATTTTGTCCAGAACACTAATAAGTTATTCAAGCCTAAACAATAGGAGCTTGATTCCCAATTCAAAATGAGAGCATCAAAATATCCAAACAAACCCAGAGTGTGGTGTACTAAGAGCTAGTTCAGATGTATATCTCATGAAAATAGCTGAAACCTTAAGATATTGACCACCATCTCCTTTGAAAAGTTTATGCAACTAAAGTATAAGTTGTGTACAAAATAATCTGCAGTTGAACACCAATCGCAAGCAAAATATGAGCATAGCTAAAGTGAAGATGTTATATTAGATCTCTGGCCATACAAGAATAGACAGAACTAGAAACAAGACTATCATTAATATCATTGGAGTGGCCCTAACAAAAGATAAGATGTTTAAGACACAATTATAATTGTTTACATGTAAGAAGAAGACCAATAGGCATAAGTCACATACCTACAAGCCGCACATAGAATATGTATGTAATGAAAGAGGTAGAGGAAGATCAAATAAAGCTTGGTAGAAAACTCTCAAGTATGACATAAGATATAATGGCCTCGTAAAAGATATGGTCATGGATAGCGATGATTAGTGAGCTAACCAACCCCACCTAGTAGGATTATTGTCGTCATTGAAATTTGAATCAAAGACCTTCACCTATTTTGATATCAAATGGAGTTACCGCCATTTCATTAAGACCTTGCCTATTTTGATATCATATTAAGTTAATAACTTGTAGTTCATTGGGACTTCACCTCTTTTGGTATCATATTAAGTTAATAACTGCCATTTCATTAAGAGCTTTGCCTATTTTGATATCATAGGGAGTTAATAACTGTCCTCCACTAAAAACTCAGAGCTAAACTGTTAGCGAAGGGGATAAATTAGCTATTTATATCTATAACAAACCAACTCACAGAAAGCAATTTCAAACTCAACTTTTCATTGGTTAACATTCTGTTACCAATCCAAGTACTACTTAATGTGGATGTTCACATAGCATTCCACATCAGGTGAAGACAATTTCACCAAGTTCAACAATAATCCTCGCTTGGTTCATCTGTTTGGACATCCCCATGATATTAGACTAGACATTCAGCCCTCTTGGCAATTCTCCCCAGCAATTGAAGACTCTGCCTAAAGTGTTCAGTTAAATTTAAATCTGAAGTGGTTTTTTGTTTTTTTCTCCCAAACCTGCACCTTTCAATAGAGAGGATTTAAATAACCTCTCAAGAATGTTTATTGATAGAATCTTTTCTAATTTGAGAGCCTTGAAGGCTTGAATCGGGAAGGCATGCCAAGCTAATAACCAAACCATGTCACTCAAACAACAACACATAAGCCTTAGTCCCACTGTATGCGGCAATCAAACCGTGTCACTTAAGGAAGTCAAATCTGTTCTTCTCTTTTCTATATGAATGGAAAAATGGAGACAAGCCTCTCTGAATGAACTTCAATATGTCAATAGGCATGCATCGAAAAGCAAGTTAACATGAGAGGCACCATTTAATCTCCATTTTAGGCATGCCAAGTTTTAATGTTCCAACAAAGGCATAAAATGACGTGCAAAATTCACACTGCATATAACATGGATCCAGAATAGATTGGTTAAACATTCTATCAGGAAGGCTTGTTTAGACTATCCTGAAAGCTAATAATTATCATTTGGCACCTGAAACAACATTTGCTTGTGAGACACAATACTTCTATTTTCTTTTCACTATATAGTAAAAAGCAGGTGTCCAGCAGGAAACAAATAAGAGTGTTGTTTAAGACCACCACAAACACTATGACGCTGTATGTGCTAGCAATTTCCACAAATCTGTTTGATGTATTACGTTTTAAGTCATAACCAAAGCTGCACTTCCATCTCATGGTAAGAAGTTTAGCAGACAAAATTTTGGCTGGGAACCACTCAGAAGAATCCTAAAGAAGTTTGAATAAAAAGCACTCAAGGAAATGCACTTCCCTGTAAAATAAACTATAGTGAAATCAAAAGCTTATCCAAATCCATATTTTTGCTCCTGTACTTTCATGTTTTTTTCATGTGGCCACCCAAACTTTTAATTATTTTGATTGCACCCCTAAATTTGATTTTCGAGCCAATTGAACCCTTGTACTTAGATCTTTTTTCATGTAACAATCTGAACTTTTCGTTATTTCAATTACACCCTTGGAAGCTTGGACCTGTATTTTTTAGTCAATTTAATTTTAACCTACTTTCATGTGTAAAAAAAAAAAAATGTAAAGTAAGATGACAAAGTACAAGTCACATTCTGTTCACATCAAAGTACAAGGGTTAAATTGACTTGAAAATACCATTCCAAAAGTATGTAATCGAAATAATGAAAAGTTCAAATTGTCATACAAAGAAAAAAAGTCAACGTATAGGGGTTAAATTAACTCGAAAATGCAAGTCTAGGGATGTAATCAAAATAACGAAAAGTTCAAGTGACCACATGAAAAAAACATAAAACTACAAGGGAAAAATATAGGTTTAGCCCAAAAACTCCAAGACAAAAATCACTTAATAATGGATTTTATTATGCATTACTTCTGCAGGAATCAGGAATTAGCAAAATTTCAAACCCCAGATTGTTACGATCATATTTGCATGACTAAAGATGAAGGAAAACCTTGTCTCAATCCCAATAAGAAACTAGACATGTGGCTTTCTGAAGGGATCTTTAGTAAATAGGAAGGTGTAAAGAGAAACAAAATTGGCATGCCTGATTAGAAGCTCAAGCTCTCAACTTAAAATACATCATTTTCATTTAAGCTCTTTATCCAATGCAACCATACCAAGTCATATATTCATTAAATATCAAGCTAACATATAAAGAATCTTATTAGACAAGCTTAGTGTAATACCTCAAGAGCCCAGATAATGATAGTATATATCGAGGATAAGTAAAAAATGAAACAACACCAACTATATATCTTTTGAACTGAATGTAGGCAAAGAACTCTCGGGTTAAGCATGCTTGAACTGGAGAAACTCAAGAATGGGTGACCCCCTGGAAAGTTCAATTAGGCCCATCAGAGTAAGTTGTTCCGATCCTTTCTATCGCCCAATAAGAGATGTTACAAGTGGTATCGGAGCCGACCTTTGGAGAAGGCAGTCCAATGAGGGCCCAGTGGCGCGAGAGCCTGAGCAAGGAGCGGTTCCTGACAGGCTTCTAAGATAGCAGCCTCCAAATGAGAGAAAATCTGAGACCAATTGTAAGGTCGCATGACAAGAATGTCATGTGCTCAATGGGGGGAGAATGTAATACCCCAAGAGCCCAAAGAAGGGTAGTATATATCGAAAATAAATAAAAAAGAAAACAACACCAACTGGATACCTTTTAGGCTAAATGTAGACAAAGAACTCCCGGGTTAAAAGTGCTTGAGCTGGGGAAGCTCAAGAATTGGTGACCCCCTGGGAAGTTCGGGTAGGCCCATCGGGGTAAGTTGTTCCGATCCTTCCTATCGCTCGATGAGGGATGTTACACTTAGCCACCCCAATCGTCAATAAAAAGAAAAAGGACAGGAAGTGAGGACAACAAAATAAAAACAAGTTCTAACTGACTAAATACTCATCTGAAAATCCGAAAATTATTCCTTATATACATAGCAACACAGTGTAGCTTGTTACTGGCTATAGAGCAACCAACCCACTACATTGGAGGCCACACTTTCTATCCCATTTGTCAGGCTCTTAGCCCTGACAATAGAGAATTCTCCTCGAGGCAGGGAAATTAGGGTTGGAAAGAAGAGAGATAAAGAGAGGGAAGATACAGAAGAGAAGAATGAAACAAAGATATTTGGGAGAGAACTGAAATGTTTATTATGAAATCCATTGACATTCTCTTATTGAGAGGGCAAACCCTTTATATAGGCCCCTCTTCCCGCCAATCATTGGCAGTTACATCCTAGCAACCGAGTAGTTATTCCTCTAACAATATTAACAGTCTCCTCTAAACCACCTAATTGCTATTTAATAGGTTATTGTTACAACTATCTATTGTTACACTGTTAACCCTACTGTTACAACCACCCCTACAACCCTCTTAACCATCCAACCACCGTAGGGTCCTGATGTCATTCAACCAGTAAAGGTTGGGTCCATCTCTAATCCCTTCAGCTTTGACAAAATGACTAACTCTTGGGTAGCCCTACCCAACCAACACCACATCCACATTGGACATGACCAACATGATACCATTTTCAAGCTAATCACAGGTTGAGTTCATCTCAGTTCTTGTACAGGAATGTGAAAATTAATAAGATAATAAGCCAACATGCTTAACAATTCTTGAAAATGGAAGCTTGAAATTACACGGGAAGGGTATATCTTTTTACCTACGAATTAACATGCAAACTAGAATATTAATTCTCTTTTCATACCTTCTTTATGCAAGCCTCTCTATTCTAAAAGATTCCTAGAGAAGGTTCTTTTATTTAAGGGAATGAGTGAAAACCTTCCCAAAGCAAACTTAAAATCTCTAAATTCTGAAAGGATCACAAACTTTCAGAAGGGAAGGGCATGTATTCCAGTATCATTGACAAATCTTCACCGTTATACTGCATTAATGAATTCTTCTCCTGTAAGGAAGATGCTTTGATTTTCAGAGGTCAGTTTATATGTATAACCTTACTGATCATGATAGCAGCAGTGACAAAGAAAGTCAGTTTCTAAAATCTAACATGGAAAAGAAAAAATTGAGTAAGAATGAGGGAGGGAACAAGGAAATACAACATTTCCTATTTCCATTACATGGCTAAACTAAAATTAGTGAAAAAAAATATATCCAACTCAATATGTTGTGTACTTTACAAGAAGACTCCCATATGTAGTTCTACAGTTAACCATACACACTTGTGTTAGTGTTAAATCAGTTAGCAGAAAATTTTTTCTACTCTTCTACCCCAGATGTTAAAAGGAAATACTGAAAGCAGAGTCATAGCAGAACAAACATTATATATTCTGAAGAAACATCAAACAGGATCCAGAAATATGGTGTTATGTCAAAGAAAACACAAATGCAAGAAGATACCTGGAACTGTGGATAATCTGGAGCACTGAACAGAGTAATCAGTTTCCCAGACCCTACAACATGATCTATTGTGTATCCTTCATCCATTCCAGCCAGACCAGACCGCTTTTCCCTTGCATCAGGACCTTCATGTGATCTGATAATTAACTGCAATCACAAGTAATTACAACAACATTGATGTTAGGAACAGGTACTCTTATTCTTTTTTCTTTCATATGTTTAAGACTTGATTACGTTGTTTCACTTGGAGAAAATGAGAAGTATAATCACTAACAAAGGGTTATGATGGAGCTCTGAATTCCAAGTTTCCAACCTAGTTCCTTAAAATTCTTTTCAAATTTATCAAGAAAAAAGAAAAGAAAGATCAATTATATTTTTATTTTTCTATTCACTGAACTAGTTCTTTTTTTCTTTCTTTTCTGTAAAGCAATAGATTTATAAAAAGGACAAAGAGCATTCTGTACTTCACATTAAAGCTCACAGCAATACAGTATTTCATGTATGCCCCTGCTGTTTATATGAAGAAGCACATGCAAAACCTGTGGCCTAATAGCCATCTTTTAAACTCTGCCTGGGGTGGAATAATCCCCTCAACACATCTAGTGTTAAAGGTATTACTTCTTATCACAGCCAATCCCAAGCCCAGATAAAGAAGGGCTGCATTAGGCAACCAACAAAATAGTGTAAAAATCATCAATTATCTTCTTACAACAAAGTCAAGACAAAATATGATTGGCAAGATAGAATTCATGTAGCCGACCCCACCTAGTGGGATTAAGGCTTGATATGTTGTTGTTCTTGTTGTCAAGGATATAGCTGTGACTTGAAATGCATTTTCATCTCAGAACCATAAAAGAGATCAGTCCTAAAAAAATACAATAAATTATAAATGCCTTAAAATATATGTTGTAAATGACTGTTAGGGTCATTCATGATGCTGCTCAAGCTCAAGCATTAGATTATCCATCAATTAATAAAGCAGAGTACAATTAAAAAAAAAATCTGAAAATTACTACATATATCACATGGGAGAAATTGTTAAACTATAGTTAATGTCTAGGCAACAATAAAATGTACAATCATTCTAATCTAATCTAATTATCATTCAATAACCAAATAAAGAACTGCCATAATTTATTTTATGAAAGCTTTTGACAATCATGAAACCATATGACAGGAACAGATTTCTTTGTTCATTATTGCAGTTTAGTGGTAAAGATTTGTATGAAGTATTTGGCCAACAATATATAATAAAACAACAAATGACATAAAAATACCAATAATAAATGAGAAACTTGATTTACCTTTAAACAGAACTTTCTTAAGAACTCCTCAGTACAATCAGGGCCCCATAAAAGACCAATTCCTCTTTCTTTATTTGGAGAAAGACCAGGGGTCATTGATGGGTCTGACCACAGAACATCACCGGGAATCAAGTTTTGGCCTTCCCATGGAGGATCGAGGACAGATCTCCTTGCTTTAGATAACTCATCCAGCGAACCAAGAGATAGGGAATGCGCTTCAGGGTTGAGAACAATTTTCCTATTCTTCTTCCCTTTAGGTCTTTTTGGGGTTACAGTGGCTATGCTCCGGAAAAGCCCTCCATGTGCAGTATAAACGCACCCAGCTATAATGGAAGCCAAAGGGAGTCCTTCAAAACATCCTAGGCATTTCCGATAGACGTGCTTTCCTCTATCTCCATACTTGGTTAAGACTTCTTTTTCAAACCCATAAACTGAAGTGCAGTATTTTGATTCATGATTTCCACGAAGAAGATATACCCTCTGTGGCATAAAAACCTGTGACAAGTACATTACCACAGTAAACTTTCTACCCAACAAAAACAAGCAATTCCTATAACAAGCCAACAAAATCATGTGCCTACACTAAATGAAGCAAATTAGTTTTTCCTTTTTGGTCTGACAAAAAGATAAAGTTCTTAGTTGAGCTCAAAGCAAGTGTAAAGGATTGACATTAGGAATTAAGGTGGTTTACAAAGTTGCAAAGGGCTCCTAATAAAGTAGGTCATAGATACCATGAGAACGTATACCTTGACTATTGCACAAAGTTCATAATAATAAATAAAATCTCACCACATCATGTCAAGGCTGGCAAAAAGTTCCTAAGTCATATTGACTCTAAAATGTACCAGAATAAGAGAAAAATGAAAATCTTAAATGGGTCTGAAAATTTTCAGAGTTCTAAAACAATGTAGGGAGGCCGCTGCATAATCAGAAACCATTAAGGCCTCTTTGCCCCATCTTCATCGTTTCAATTTTCATTAAACCATCATCCTTTGAATTTTTGAATAGACACTTTTGAAAACACCTGTTTTCAATCATCTAAATAGAGCCTCCCTGGCGCACAGAGCTCCAACTTTGCAAGACTCATTTGTATGCAGCTTGCCCCTTACTTTTTTGCAAACAAGCTGTTTGCAGAACTTAAACTCATGACCTTCTAGTCATAAAGGAGCAAAATTATTGCTACGACCAAGGTTCACCCTTGTTTTTCAATCATCAGCATTTTCACTTTTTTTCCTTTTGTCTATAAGTAGAATTATTTGCACATTTTTGTACTTCTGTTTAAATTCCTTCAGTCATTTTCTTTCCAGAAAGAATCATAGAAAATACAATGACAAACAGGTAAAGTTGCCAACTTCTTTCCTGCGTCCCCCCCAAATTACAAAATGATATTAACTCAAGAGGGCAAGCATTGCCCATGCAATCTAAATCTTTTTGCATTAAGAATCTGTATATGAAACTTCAACCACTGGAAAAATTGAGTAGAGAAGTAATATATTGAATTTATAAGGTATCTGTGTTTGGCAAATTCAACGGACATGCAGGAACATTACATTAAGGTTCATGTTTAATAAATTACAATGAGCATAAACCTGAACAGATGCTAGGTGGCACAAGCTGCTTACTAGAGTTTCGAATGGAGTTCCACATGCTGGGTGAGTGTTCCAGGTTTTGGGTCACATTTAATTCCAATTAATCAAGTTTTCTTTACATGTGTTTATCTTTCGGTTCTTCATGTCCTTTACAACCAATTTATCTCTCCTTAGGACCAAAGCCACCAAACAAGTAAAAAGAACAGTGAATTCAGATTAAGGAAGCACAATAAATCACATAAAGCAAAGCCATAAGTACCGATTTAGCATCTGAATAAATACACTGATTGCAACCCGAGAGTCAACTTAATTGTAAAATCAGATATAAGAGCTTATAGTAGCATTTCGCTTCTGTACTCGAACCACATATTTTCCTCCTTTTTTAGGCTATTTGAAATGTGAATCAGAATACCTTCCAAGCCAACAAGAGAAGGAAGGTCTCGAGACCCCAAGCCCCTCTATCCACATAATCGCCGTTGAACACAAAGAACCGGTCATCGGCCGGTAAACCCGCCTGCCGCAGCAGGAAAATCACATCATGCAATTGCCCGTGAACGTCACCTACAACCACGACGTTTGAGCCATCTCCGCCGTCGATCCTTACGCAATTCGGCTCCTTGTGAAGGATCTTCGACGCAGAAAGCACCAGACTATCGAACACCTGGACGGGCAAAACTGACGGAAACTCGGAAGGCGGCAGATTCCGTGAACCCCAATCGAACGCGTCCATTAAGCTCAGGACCCAATCTCGCGTCGGGGAGCCATCGGAGGGCCACGAGACGGGGATTTGCGGCTGATCAGACGGCGTCCGGTTCTGAATCTGGTTGTCGTCGGAGGAGGAAGACGACGAGAAAGAGACCGACGAGAAAAAGTCCTCATCGGAGGAAGAAGGAGGCGGCGGCGGCGGCTTCGGATCGCCGTCCGGGAACGATGGATTCGCATCTGTAGTAGCCGTAACAGCAGCAGTGGAATCTGATTGGGACAGCATGATTCTTCTTTCGAGATTTTCCCGAGAAAATTCTCATCCAAGAAACGGACGATCGCAGAAAACGGGATTAAAGAACGCAGCCATGAAAACTTTCTCGGGAAAATAATAATTAACAAATTTTCTTTTGCAATAATAATAGTAATAATAACTGGTGGCGCAATTCATTTGCATTTTGCATATTTGATTTGTGGTGGCTGTGAGCTGTGATTTGAGCTTTACGGTGTCTTAATTAGCATGATGGATAAGGAAGGTGACAATGATACCCTAAAAAGGACTTCATTTTTTCTCACAAACAAAAAAACAAAAATATATCTACTTATAATAATAAGAGTATTTAATCCATCTAGATGGAGGAATACTGAATTTTAAATTGATAAAAATTTTAGACCAACTAGCAAACGGTACGAGGGTGAAATTTAATCAAATCGGATCGAATGATCTAAGAGTGAAACTAAACTAACTAAGTGAGTCCGATATAATCGGATCTATTCCTATTAAATTTGACATACTCAGAATAATATATCCAACATATGCATAAGGTTATATTTGTAATTGAGCCAAGTTATGCTGAGCTCGGACTTGACTTGCGAGCCATATATTTGCAATTGAGCCAAGTTATGCTGAGCTCGGGCTTGGCTTGCGAGCCAGTTTCTAGGCTCGAGTTTGAGCTGGAGCTTGGGCTCTCATAACATATTATTTTGTTATTTTGTTTTATTATATATACATATATTATATTATGTTAAATAATTAAATTAATATATATAATAATTTTAAACACTTTTAATTTAATTATATTATGATAATAATTTAAAATTTGATAACTTTATATTAAATAATATATTTATAACATTATAAATAAATATATTTATAAACAAGGTTATTCACAAATTATTCATGAACTTATAATCGAGCATGTTAAGCTCAAGGGTAAGTAAATAAGATTTTGATAATAATAGCGAATATTTTTATAATATAAATATTTTTTTACTTATGTAAAAAAAATATTTTAAATTAAAAGTAAGGACAAAAAGTAAATTATTTTAAATTAAATATGAATTATACATGTTTCCTTATTTGATCTTTTATATTTCTAAAATTTATCTTTGAATTTTCATATATTGATAAATGCATTTCTTACTCATGCAAAAAGTAAATTTATTTTGAATTAAAGGTGAATTGATTTTAGACATTTTTTTTTTATTTTAATCATTTATATCTCAACAATTTATGTTTGAATTTTCATATCTTGATAAATGCATTTCTTATTCATGCAAAAAGTAAATTTATTTTAAATTAAAAGATAATTATTTTTAAACATGTTTTATTATTTTAATCATTTGTCTCAAAAGTTTATATTTAAATTTTCATATATTGATAAATATATCTCTTACTTATGCAAAAAGTAAATTTATTTTAAATTAAAGAATAATTATTTTTATACATGTTTTCTTATTTTAATCATTTATGTCTCAAAAGTTTATATTTAAATTTTAATATATTGATAAATGTATATTTTTCTCATGTAAAAAAAAAATTTATTTTGAATTAAAGGTAACTTGTTTTTTGACATGTTTCCTTATTTTTATTTTTTATATCTCAAGAGTTTATATTTGAATTTTCAAATATTGATTTCTCATGCAAAAAGTAATTTTATTTTGAATTAAAGGTGAGTTGTTTTTAAATATATTTCCTTGTTTTGTTCCTTGTTATTTGAGAAAGTTCAAACAATTTTTTAATTTTAAACTTTATATTAACCATTTTCTTAATTACTACTTTGTTTGGAAAATATATATATATGGTAAGTATAGAGACTCAAGAAAGAACAATCTTAATAGAGCATTTAGACAATAGTGAAAAAATTCAAAGTGTTAGAAGTGTGCTGACTCGTGGAATTATCAATTGTTAGTGATTTATTTATAATTGTCTCCGGTTATAAGTTTGTTATTTTTATTCACTTGTTATGCGAGGGGTTGTGTTTGGCAGTAGTATGCTAGTGATTTTTACTTAGATAGGGGATTATATGTTAGTTCTAGCTCAAATTCAAAATTAATGGTGATTATTTATGGTGGAACCTCAAGTTAAGTCTTTAGAGTCTCAAACTAAGTCTTAAAAGAGAGGATTAGGCTCTCAAAGCCGAACCTCTATAAATTTCTCTTGTTCATTGTAGTTATGTGATTTTATTGTTATCAATCCCATTGCAAATCACCAGATCATAAATTTAAGAGTTTTCAAAAAAGTTAAAATTATTAATTTTTAAAAAATCCAATTCACCCCCCATTTTGGATATTTTTATGGGCAACAGAGCATATTTACGAATTCCTAATTGAATCTATTAATATTCATAACCTTCTAATTGAATATGTTCGCTAGCTTTGATGAGTCGAACTTTATTAAGGTTAAACTTGACTCGTTTACAAATCGAGTTTTAAAGTTAAATTCAACCTCAACTTGTTTATCTTAACGAACAAAATTAAAGAAAAATTTGTCGAGCCGCTTACAAATGGCTTGGCTCATTTATGATCCTAATTACAAACTGTAATATTTACAATAATATATATTATTATATTATTGAGCAATATTACATATATGTATATATACGTGAAGAAAGAAATTCTACCGCTCGATAGAAAATGGTTTAGATCTAAAATTGAGACTGAAGATTGATTTTTTATTAACTTGTTTAGTCTTGGATCAAATCCAATCGAGTCATTATATTAAACAAAATTTTATTATTTTAGACCCTCAGCCGATAACATATACGTTGCTTTAATTACATTTTAATTTATTTGAATGTAATTGGCCTTAATTTGAGGCCACCCATTCCCATGCCAAATTGTTGAGACTGTTACATTTTAATTTGGGTTACATTAAGATGGCCCCCCCCAAGACATACAAAGGTGTTAGGTGGTTAAAAGACAACGGGTCACATACCTAATCTTTGCAACTTTAAAGCCTTTATGTTGGCCAAATTTTTCCCTTTCAATAAAAATAAATATAAAATAAATTTTAAACAAGACTTTTTAATTCCCGAGTTTTACGAGATGTTGGTATTATGCATAGAGAATGTTATTATACGCATTATATATTGTGTTGATACTTCATTTATTTTTACTTTTTATTGTATATTTTTATTAATTAACTTTATGTTGACATTCGCAAGTCATTTAATGCTTAGAGAGTAGAGAAAAATAAAGATGTTTGTGATCCTTTCTAAATATTATTTGGATAAGTAATCGAGAGTTGGTATAAGAAATGTTAGCACTCAAGTAGAAATCTTTTAATAGTTAGAGAGATATAACATGCAAAAAATGTGCTTTTAAGTTTGTAAGTAGAGTTTTTTTGAATATTTTCTATAATGCTTGTATATATTCTTTATATTTGGAGGATTGTTTCGTATATATTGGTAGTTTAGATTACGTTTTAGTAGTTTAGTTTATTTTTTGTGATATTTGAGATATGCTCTACCATAAATTGTAGGTGGTTGGTGATTTTGTTTCAATTAAATACTTATTTATAAAAAAAAATATTATAAATTTATTAATTTAAAAAATTATGTCTTAATTCCATTATTGACTCTCTCCCATCAAAATTTCTAAACATTGTTTTATATCGATTGATTATATTTTGTATAGAATATCTTATAAAATATCAAATTAAATAATCTTATATAGGGTTTTTTTTATAAATATAATTTTTATATAAAAAATATATTAAAAACTCAAAACTAAAATATATTTTTTATTGTCTCTAATATATTCGTAAACGAAACGTATTTTGATATTTTTTTAATATTATAAAATGATTCCAAAACATTTTCAAAATTATATAAATAGCTCAATTTTTTTTTTATGTTTCTCAATATTTCACTACATGAAATGTTTTGAAAACATTGAAATGACACCCTCAGGATGTTTCTATGCATAATAGTATATTTTTGTTAATTTTTTTGTCATCGGTGAGGAGATAGAAGGGGAGAATATTATTTTAGATTTATAAATTAATATTTTAAAATTCTTCTAATACAAAATTATTACCACAATAAATAATTTTATTCAATCAATATTCATAATATTAAGCGATAAATTTTTTTAAATAAAAATATCATTAAATGAAAAAAACCATAAAAGCGTTTATACTTTTATACCGTAGCACACCTCCAACATTATAAGGCAATACTAAAAAAAATAAACTAAACAAGCGAATAAAAAAATCTTATGAATAAAGAAAAAAAATTATTAAACTATGTACAGTAAGGTTGGCAATGGTTCGGTTTGGTTTTAATTTTTGCCAAAATCATAACCAAACGAAACTTAAACTACTAAAATCAAAATCAAACAATTACCCATTGATTTTAAAAATTAAAAATCATAACTAAACCATGATTCATAAAAATAAAATAATTTAATATTAGGTTTTATTTTTATTTGTTAATTACTTTATAAATGTTAAATATTTTATATATTTGTAATGCATGACGTAAAATACTTGTAAAAAAATGCATTAGTCAATAATATATATTATGTATATATATAATATGCATTAGTCAAATAAATAAATATATATTATATATGTATATTCGGTTCGATTTAGTTCGATTACCCATACATTCGGTTCGAATTTTGGTTTGGATTTAGTGAAAACCATAATTAAACCATATCCATTGAAACAGTGTTCAGTTTTTCTCTAAACCAAACCATTACCTAGTCAAACAATTTCTAATCGCGTTGACTAATTTTGTTTCGATTCGATTCCCCCAAATTTTAATTGTAATTGTCAGTCGTACAAATATTAGATAATATTTTAACATCTGTATCAAGAAGGCTAACTCTTAATCGTCTAAAAGATCGCTTCCCTAACCATTATTTTGATTTTAAATTTTAGTATTATCAATAATAGTACTCACAATCTCAAATCTTTATATATATAAAAGTAGGATAATCTTGAAAAAATAAATTTTCTCCCAAAATCTACATTAATGATTTGCAATTAATACTTATTGCATTAATAATTTAAATATTTCAATTGCTTTGAAATAATAATTAGTAATAAAATTTCCCCTCAAAACTTGTATTAATGATTTGTAATTAATACTTATTGCATTAATAATTTATAATTTGCATTAATAATTTAAATATTTCAATTGCTTTGAAATAATAAGTAGTAATAAATTTTTCTCCCAAAAATTGCATTAATAATTTGCATTTAGTACTTATTGCATTAATAATTTATATTTTGTAATTTGCATTAATAATTTAAATATTTCAATTGTTTTAAAATAATATATACTAATTATTATAAAATTAATAATAAATTTTAAATACACGAGTTCTTCAATACTAATCATGGATTTTCCAATATATTATTATATGAATATTAAATATTTAATTAATCCGTCAATCAATCAAAAATAAATACTATCTATGAGGAATATGAATATACACTTCAACTATTAATTAAGTCGTAGAAAATTATTTATTTATATAAAATTCTATCTTTATATAATATAATATTATATATAATATATAGTATAATAGTATGCAAATATTTCTTCTCTCAAAAAATTTGCCAAACTATTTTTTATATTTAAAAATTGTATTAAACTTGCATGAATTTTTCAATAATATTAATTAATTAAAAATAAATATTTTCTGTTAGATATTCTCATCAATTAATTAGTCAATCAATCAAAAATAAATACTATTTATGATAAATATGAATAAACATTTAAAGTATTAACTAAGTCACAAAAAATTATCCATTAAATAAAATATTATATTTGTATAATATAATAATATATAATATATTATATTAAAGTATAATAGTTTGTAAATTTTTGTTCCCTCAAAAAATATGTCAAGTTGTTTTTTGCCTCTAAAATTTATATTAAATTTGCATGAATTTTATCAGAAATATTAATAGACAACTTAAACTATTAATTAAGTCATAGAAAATTATTCATTTATTTAAAATATTATCTTTATATCTTTATTCTATATATATTTATATAATATTAAAATATGATAGTCAAACAAAGTATTTTGCCAAGTGTCAATCAATGGTGAATTTTTCCCTCAAAAACTTACATTAAATCAAAGATAGTGATTAATTAATTATTAATTACTTTAATAATTATATTATAGTATTGAAAATGTTATATCTTAATAAATTCATAAAAAATTATTTAAAGTTGTCAAATACTAGGGTTTTTCAATGCTAATTAATATTTAAAATATCACATTTTTAAGATGGGAAGAAATCAAAATTCATATTTTAAAAATATTTTTATTATTGAAAAAACTTATTCTTACTTATATTTAAGAATTTTAATTTATATTTATAATTATAATATAATAAATAAAAAATAACAAACGTTTTTAGTGGATATATTATAGATTTTATAATATTTATTTATAAATAAATATAATATAATAAATAAATAAATTATAAATATTTTGTAAAATGACCAACTGATTAATTATTCTTTAATATATTGAATGACAATAAATTGAATTAAAAGTGTTATTTATTAGTATTTTGAATAGTGAATAATTAATTAAACTTAAAATTTGATAAATAATTAAAAATTAAAAAAATATATAATTATTCTGTTAAAAATATTTAAAATAATAAATTTATTTTTTTATTTTTAAATTTATTTTTTTCGTGTATAGAGTTCACCACTAAGTAATAATAATAATACTAAAGGGGTAAAACTTGTGGAGATTTCATTCATAAAAAAAGAAAAAGGAAAGGAAAAGTGTTAAAAGGCGGGCGGGCAGGCAGTCAGGGTGGGCCAGAGCCGCCATTTGAAAATCTGGCACAGGCCGTTGCCCGTGGGCATGCAGGCCAGGCTTCGTCTCTGGCCCAGCACAGGCAGCTTTTCCACATACGTTTGGGCCAGCGAGGCCGGGCCAGCAAGAGCATGTGACAGATTGATAGAATAGAACCCCAACCAAACCCAAAGCAAGCCGCCATTCCTTCATTCATTCAGTATTGCACTGCACGAGGCAGGCAGGAAGGCAGCTGCCCTTCCACAAGATTGATTGATGGGACGCGACGGCAGGAACGAAAGACTTAAAGCCTGCCCTTTCTCAGCAAGGCATTCAATTCAACTTCTTTCTTTATTTTATTAAATAATACTACTGTCTCTTTGTGTATTTTGTTAAGACCATTGCTTTGCTACTCTGGTTTCTTTAACCGTTGCAGCGAAGGAAGCCAACTCACTCGCTGAAGCCGTCGGCTACATTCGTTTCCTCATCATCGTCCAATGGGCATAAAACCAAAACGTGACAGCTTCTTCAAGGTCCTGATCGGCGACTTTGCCACCAGGCTTGTAAGCTCTCTCCCTCTCTCTCTCTCTCGTAAATGAACTGAGATTCGTTATAGGAGGAGGAGGCTCATCGTTCGTTCATGGTTATTGGATGTGATGTAACACCCGTGTTTCTACGCCCTGCTTTGTTATAAATTCATTGGCGCCCTTTTAATGCCTCCGCTTGGTTTAATTGGCAGCAAATACCGCCGGCTTTTGTGGCCAAATTCCAAGGGGCATTCCCTGGAGACGTGTTGATCAAAGCCGAAGAAGGGGGTTCATCTTTGTCATGGCCCGTTAAAATACACAAAACTAGTGCAGGCTGCTTCATGCACCACCACGGCTGGGAAAGGTTCGTTCAGGATAACCATTTACAATCTGGTGACTTCTTGGTCTTCAATCTTGTGTGCGCCTCTTGGGTGTTCAACGTTGTGGCTTATGGTCCAAGTTGCTGTCAAAAGAAACTCATGTCGATGAACCCGCAAATCATCGAAAATAACACCGAAGAAGCTGTCCCAGTCCCAATTCCGCCACCAAAATCCAAGGAGGTGAAGGCGGATGCAGGTGATCAAAATGGACAACCCTTTTTTCGCATTGTTTTCAATAAATACCGTGCTAGCTCCGTGGTGAGTAATGACTAGAAAATATTGTATCATCATTATCATCTATATACGTACGTACGTCCCTTGATTTAATTTTCTGTTTCTTCTTTCAGACCATTCCGAAGTGGTTTATGAAGAAGGCTGGGCTATCGCTAAAGAAGAAAGTGGTTCTGAGAAACGAGCAAGGGAAGATGTGGGCTGTTAAGCTGACGGCAAGATCATACGATACTAGTTGGAGGAATAGGACTGATATGACTCGTGGGTGGTCTGAATTTCGAGTAGACAACAACATCCAATACGGAGACACATGTTCGTTCAAGTTTCTCCAAATCGATAAAAATTTAATCCATGTCCAGATTTATAAGGCACATCAGTCGAACAACAACAAAGGAGAAAAAGACTAGAAGAAACGACCTTCTCGACCTCCACCTCCACAGCACCAGCCAGCCACCAAGGTATGCCACCTATCATTGGTGGTTTTGCTTAAAGAAGTTGGTTTTGGGTCAATGAATGTATAGGATATCTATTTATCTATCTATCCGTATGTAAGATAATTTCGTGTAAAATGCGACCTCTAATGTGGTGGGGTTGAATTGTGACATCTAATTAATATTTTGAATGAAAGGGTAATGTTGTGATCTCTGTTATTAATAGTAACAGGATATTACGTCTCTTTTTTGAATAAAGTTAGATTGGATGTGATAAGCAACAGGATTAGAATGATTTGTCTAATATTTATTCATCATATTACTAATATTGATTATAAATTATAAGTTTTCTATAATTCTAAAATTTAAAATACTAATATTGTTTTAAACTTATTATAATTTATCACTATTTTTACTATCTACGCTACCATATTTTAATAATATTGCTAGTGCTGTAACATTATTTATGATTGTTTAATTTAGAATATTGATTTTAAATTATTTTATTAATATATTAAAGTAACATAGTCTTTCAAACTATGTATTAATGAGAAATTATTTTCTCTCTAAAATTTATATTAAATTAATGTAGTGATTAATAATTATATTAAAGTAAATTTATTTATTATATTATATTTTTAATAATAATTAAGATTTAAAATATCACATTTTTAAAATTAATGCATGAGTTTTTTTAATTAAGATTTAAGATATCATATTTTTTAAATTATGAAATAAAATTAATGAAAGAAAAATAAGTTAAAATTTATATTTTTAAAATTTTGTTATAAAAATTAAATTTTAATATTATAAAAATTTTTAATTTGCATTGAAAATCCATATTGATAAGAGTTTTAATTTATATTTATAATTTATAAATAAATATATAATATAATAATTTATTTTACTTTAATAATTAATTGACTTTTAATTTAATGCAAGTCTAATATATAAGTTTTTCAATACTAATTAAATTTTAAGATATTATCTTTTTAAAATTAATGTATGATTTTTTAATATTAATTAATTTTTAATATATCATATTTTTAAAACTATGGAAGAGAATTATGAAAAAAAGTTAAAATTCATATTTTTAATATTTTATTATTATTGCAGAAATTAAAATTTTTAAAATAATTTTTAATTTCCATTAAAAGACCATGCATTGGAATACATAATTTTATTTTAATAATTAATTAGTAACTACCTTTAATTTAATATAAATATTTAATCATCTATTGTTCAAATGTAATAACTTTTGTATATAAATAAGAAATTTATGTCAAGATTTTTTATTTTATATAACGTTCTGTAATTTAATAATTTTTTTTAAATTAACTTTTTAAAATATAAATGAAGAATTTAATTTTGTTAATCAAATCAATGCTAGTAAGATGAAATAGAGGTTTTCATGAAGTTTCGACTGGTGAGATTTTGGGAGATTCCACGTTTGAAAATAAGTCAAAAACTTATAGTATTGAGATGGTTTTCATGAATGAATATATATTTTTTTTTTATAAATTTATTTTTTAATTATTTATATATATTTTGCCATCAAATGTATAGGGTGAAATGATTCATGCAACAATCAAGCATTTGTTGGTTCGGTGTTTCAAAGCATTGATTTATGAAGAATAATTATATTTTATACTCAATTTTGTAATTGAATATAACAATATGAAATACAATACTATATATAAGTCACAAATACAAACTAACTTTTATGCCAAATACTATTATTGTAGATGCTATGGATGAAAGTTTTTTAATACAAAAATGTATTTTTAGAGATCATTAACTTGTAAATATTTTGAGTGCAGCTGAATTTGACAAAAATGAATTATTTGTAAGTATAAAATTGATTATATAATTATTTATATTTTTATAATTGATATTTTTTTAAAATTTTATTAAAGATATAATTGAAGAGGTCGTTGGCAAAGATAATGCTAAGTGCCAAGAATTTTGTGAAAGGACAACTAAGAAAATTTGTGAAGCAAAAACATATTATTATTATTATTATTATTATTATTATTTTCATGATATCTTTTGGTAATCCATATAGATATAGGATGATTTCATCTTTGTTATTTGTCACTTTAACCGCACTGTCACTTTAATTTCATTAGACCTAATGTTACCTTTTATGTTTCAATTTATTTTTGGTTTGATAAAATATGGTTAATGATTTATTGTTCTAAAATTAAATTGTATAATAGCTTTTATTTTTATTATAATATTTATATATTATAAATTATATAACATATTAGCAAAATTGAAATTATGATATTATAATTACATAACATGAACTTATTATAATTTTAATATTTATATATTCATAATTACATAACATATTAACAAATTAGTATTATCATATAATCTAATTGTTTTGTTATACATTGAGCTTATATAAATATTATCGCATTTAGTTTAAATTATTATATTTTATTAAATATTTAAGAAACTACTCTCAAAAAAATATTTAAGAAATCAAATTAAGATTAAAATATTTATTTGAATCACTTTCGTATGCAATATTTGAATCACTTTCATATTCAATATGATGATTATTGCTAAAAAAACGTGACAATTTAGTTAATATGTTATTTTTTTTTTTACATATTGAATGGTGGTATATTGAATTAATAATGTTCTCCATTAACACCTTAAATGATGAACAATTAATTAAACTTAAATTTTAGTGAAAAACTTAGTATTAAAAGAAAGAAAAATCGTGATTCAATCCTAATAAAAATATTTAAAATACTAAGTTTGATTTTTTATTTTTAAATTTATATTGTGATTACACCTTTAGCACGGATTTAGCATTAGTTATTCATTAAAATAATAACTCAAGAGTATATTTATAGCACAAACTCATTTGACTTAGAGGTTGTTTGGCTTAGCTGTTTTATCTCGTATAAATCATTAAAGGAGCTGATCCGCTATCATGTGTTTGATGGTTAAGTGTTTGGCTGAGTATTTCAACTTATACACTACCCTACTGAAAAGCTGTTATAGCAGCGTTTAGCAAAAACCGGTACCCCAGCTTTACTAGAAAAATTGGTAAGTTGACCAACAAAAATACCAAAAGACCCATCATCTTCTCCAGAACCTCTACGCTACCATTACCGTCGCTACGTCGTCGCCCATCATTCATACCGTCATTGTCGTTGTCCAGCGGGTCGATGCAAGCAGCCTCATTCCAAATCTAGGTCGCGCCATCACCGGTCCAATAGCCTCCTTCTTCCAGTCCGTCCCCTCTAGTATATCTTTCGACCTCCTTCTTTTTCTCATCAGTTTATATATATATATATATATGTTGTGTATTATTTTCTTTTTCTTGTATTTATATGTATATATTTTTTATGTATAACTTATTTCATCAGTTATATATATTTTTTTATTATCATATAAAAAAATATGTTGTGTGTAAACTTGTAATTATATATAATTTATTTGATAATTATATAATTGTATTGTATTAATAATTTTGTATTATATAATTGTATTAATATTTTTTGATAATTATATATAATTTATTAACTTGTAATTGTAAGTATTCTATTAATTAAAAATTAATTTATAATTTATTTGATAAAAAATAGTATTTTTATATTTTTTAATTATATTATTCAGTATCATGTCTATTTTAGTTTTTTTATCAAGTTCTGACAGTTTATTAGCTTTTATAAATTAAATACATAATTAATAATTAATAATTTAAAAGTATATTTATTCAAACACATTGTGAGGTTAAATATTATCTAATTTTTAAATTAAAAGTTAAATCACTTAAAACTAATAGAAAAAACGGTAAGTCAAACAGCCTCTTAATCGGTGAAGTATCCCAAATTGGCTGGCTGACATTAATTTTAACAACTCCCGTCACCATTTGCCGTTAGACCAATGTCGCGTTGGTTGCCATCCACGTGGCGCACAACCTGCCTCCCGTTTGGCAGACGTCCGCGGCGGACCGCGTTCGGTGGCAAAATTGCCGTTTATTATGTGCTTGATGACCCGCGCCATCTGCCCTTCAAAACTAAGAAATTTCAGTTTTTTTTTTTTTCCCTAACTAACAAACATCTGTCAAGGGGTATCTGAAATCTGTATATTATATTAAGGGAGTTTGCAATTTGTCATTTTTTTGTTGTAATATAAAAAACTTGAGAGATTCATCAATCAAAATCAATCTTTGATTCAGATCTATTCTACATTCGTAAAACTTACAATTCATCTATTCAATAACCTTAGGTAAATGGACAAGTTCGATATGAGAGAAGCCCGAGAGCTTGACTTCTTAGATAGGTAGAGTGGATTGCGCCTTCTAGTATAAAAATATAATTAAATTCGCAACCTCACGATATTCTAAACTCTTGAAATTAGGTGATAGATCATTTGCACTAAGTCGAGAGGTTTAATTTTACATGAACTTTAACTTGAACTAAGTGTGATTGGAGCTTAAATTTGGACTCAATCATAAGATAAATTGTATCTACATGACTCGATTAAATTAGGATAAGTTCATATTAGATTTCTGTTCAAAACATATACAATAATATCAATTTTTTGTAGCATTAGCTTTCAAAGAGATGATAATAGTAAATGATAATTTACACAAAATTTAGTTTAATACAATATGCAATTTGAAAAGAGAAAACGACATAATATCTTAATTTATTATGAAAAATAATTAGGTGGAATAGGGATTTTTTATTTTAGTGTAATGTAACACTTACAAAGCAATGATTTGTTGCTCGACGCCAGTACGTAGGGGGTGGGCCCATACCCCCTCCTACTTTGCTCGTTTCGATAAATTTTATATTGAGGACTAATCAGCACAAGTTAAGCTCGACAAGATACCTAAAAAGAAAGGTAGAAGTTGATTATGCAATTTAATCTCTATTGTTTAAATCAATTAATTAAAAAGGTGGACATGTAAAATGCTTAAATGAACTAAATGCCTTTACTTGCAAGAGATTAAAGAACAAAAGGCATGATTTTGACTCATTAATGTGACATATTTTACAATAAGGTCAACATAAGCAGCTTGAAACTTCAAAATGTGAGTAATTTTCTTTGCTGTCTTCCAACCTGCTCTGCAGCAATGATTTTGGAATTTATTTATTAATTCGGTCCAATGGACAACTAAAAAAAAGTTGGTCACCTAATAGAAAAATGTCATTCCATAAGTCAAACTTTCATTTGAATAAATATATAGTGTAAACCAAATAAATTCCAATTTTTGTAGGTAGAGTGAGTTTCACTTGGTTTATATTTTATTTACAAGAATAAACTTGAGTGTATTCGGTAATTATTCAATTTATTCTCAACTTACTCGATTCGAAAGGGTGAGATTTGATTTCCTAATATATTCTCCAATTATTAATTTTGTCGTATCGAAAGTAAAACAAATTAATAATAAACAACAAATAATGTATTTCTAAAGTTTAGAATTTATACTTTTATATAGTTATATTATGAGATAGAGAAAACTTGCGATCATGTTATGTGGATAATCAAATTCTAACTCATTAGTCAGTCTAGATAAGTGGAGATTCATACTCGAACAGGTGAATATAATTATTTGGCCTAAGATCTTTATCTAGGTTGAAAAACTAAACCCATATTTAAATATTCTAAGAAACGTGCTAAAATTTTTCTGTAATATCTCAAAATTTGAAAATAAATAATAATTATTCAAATTGGCGTTTGAGGACATTATTAAATATTTAAAAATTTAAGAGAAAGTATTTATTTATTTATGTTATTTTGAAAAAATAATTATTTAATTGAGAGTATTTATGAAAATGAAAAAATAAATTAAATTAGTGAAATTTCGGGGTGCAAGTGTCAATTTAAGGAAATTTGGGTGTAAGGGAAATTATTAAGAGGGGGTGCGTGTGTAATTAATGGAAAGCTGTTGGTGTTGGTGTAAAAGTTAGAAAGTGACTGAAAGTCACTTTAAATTTAATTGAAGGCACTATATGGTTGAAGGATGCAAGTAGCGCGGGCGGTCGCGCGTGCATATGGCCAGGCGGGGGACGCGGGATCGAAACCCCGCACGCGCGTGCGTTGGAGAGGGGTTATGGGTGATTTTTCAGCCAAACCTTGTCCGAAACGGCACGGTGGGCAGCCAGCCGCGGCCACGTGGCGCGCCCGAGTTGCTGCTCTCTCACGCCCACTGTTTTGCATGCTTTTTAAGGCCAAATTGGCCATGTTTTTCTGCCGATTTTTACTGCTATAAATTGCTTCAATTGAAGCTAAAAATTGAGATTAAATTGTGAGCAAAACAGTGAGCGAGCAGGGAGCTTTCAGAAGAAGTAAATGGCGCGTTGAAGCTGGAAATGGTGAGGAAATTGGGAGAAATTGAGCATTAATTCAAGTTTTATTGCGGTTTAGTCGGGTAAGTAAATAACTATTTATTAATAATTTTATATGGTTAGAATTTAATTATAAGTTTGATTTTATTAAGTTTGGGTGATTATGTTTGGTGTGCAAGTATATATATATACTAGTGCGCTGTGTGCGTGAGATTATATAATATTTTGTATAATATTTTGTCTGTGAGAGTAGGTGTGTTGCTGTCAGAGTGTGCCGATATATATATATATATATATGTATATATATCGCAGTGATCAGGTGGGTGAATGGCACGTTGTGTGAGTGTAGGGAATTGAAATAAAAGAAAATGAAAGAATTGGCCCTAGCCGTGTTTGCAGGTTAATGGAATTATGTGCATACGCTGCTGAGCAAATATATTTATATACTTTCCTATGTTTATAAGCTAAGCAAGAACTGATGGTGCATATTGGTGAGTTGTTATTATTATATATTAATTAATTAATTATATACATTGAGTACATTATTGGTGTGATATAATTTAAATTAAATATAAGACTCGTTGGGGTTTTATTTACGGTGTGTCTACGTAGAATTTTAGACGGTTAAATTATTTATATTACACGGTAAATTTGTTTAATTAAAGCTGCAATTTAATTTATTGCCAACAAACGTTTTACTTCGCAGCAGAAGTGCAAGAAAGGCAGAAAACAGTAGTGTAAAGGCAAGCTCCTAACCCTCTTCTTGTGTTCTTTAATTTTCGTGAGAGACTTCGTAGTTTCTCGTATTTTATCATCTCCCTTACTCTAATTCGGCGTCTGGCATTATTTATTAAGGATTATTCATTATTTTAATTTAAATTAAATCCGAAACTTCTAGGGTGTTATTTATTGAGTGCCTACGGGGGTTTGTATCGCCCCCACTCTTTGGGGAATGATGCTGAACCCAGCTTGGGAACTAGGTTCCTAGATATGTGGATTTATTTTCAGTTTTCTCGAGTTTAATTATGGTTCGGTTAGAGCTATCGCGCAGTGGGGCAGGGGTCAGCTGTTTGGTGACGTTGGGGTAGACTATTGTACGGCCCTGAAGTGGACCGTCGGGTGGACACTCCTAGTTAGTGGCTGTTGACCGGTGCCGGACACTACTGTCTAGCTCTGCCAGTATGTGATTTACTGCATGATTAGATACATTGTATTACTGTTCATGATTTGATATGCACATGGGTATGGGTTGCATGTTGGAATATTCATTTATTGAATATACTTGGACACGGACATGCTAGCTTTGTCAGGTTGCATCCAGTACGGGCATATGCATCGCGTGTGGTTTACTATGGGGGCGGAGTATGACCTGATGCCTGAATGTATGGGCGCTAGTGTATCACGTTGATGCTCACTACGCCATTGCATTTCTATGTGCATTGCATGGCTACTGGTAGTTATTAGTTCTTGGACGGGAATACCGTTCCGAGGGAGCCTATGGCTCGGATGTCGGAAGTACCGACATGGACGGGTGACGGGAGTACCGACCCGGGACAGCGCGTGCAAGTTTGTTAGAGATTCATGTTGCCTCTCAGGGCAGCGGCAGGTTGGTATGGGACTTGGGTGCCGTGTGTCTTGTGTGGGCCCCAATGACCGGTATGTGTTTTTATTATGTTATGCTATTGTGTTGTAGCATCTCATGACTTATGTGTACCTGGGCGTTTATTCTGGGGAGAGTTTATTGGATCTATACAGCCTCCAGCCTTTCTTTCCTTATGCTTGCTGAGTCTCTCGACTCACTTTGCTTTCCATCATTCCAGGTAGTGGCGGCGTGGGCCATGAGCAAGAGGGTCAGCTTCTAGCGACAGAGTCGGTATGGTGTACATGCAGTCCTGTCAATCCCTATCAACTCTGATGGTTGAGTATGATTTACTCTATTATTTTGTATTGTGGCAGGTCTTTCCTCGAGTCTCATCTATGTCGGCACAGGAGTCTGTTTTCATTTATTGATCATGTGATCGTTGTGCTAGCGGTATTCCCGTAGTGCATGCATATGTTTAGCTTTGCTTCCGTTGCTCTTATTTTTGAGTATGCATGCCAAGGTGGTTTTAGTCTCTGTGTTTCATTATTTCTTCTTTCGTAAGTGCTCTCGTTCGGATAGTCCGAATGATTAGAATATCTGGACGTGAGTGGTTACATTTTCCGTTCAAAACTTTTTATCCATTTTACTTGCAAAAGTTATCAAACTCAAATCTACAATTGATGAAAGAGTTTTTATATGGGTTTTAGAATTTTTTTAAGTTTGCAATATTTTATTATTAAAACATAAAGTTTATTAGAGTTTCCTAAATGGATTGTTGCATTTAATTAATATAATACGTTTGTAATGTTGCACTGTCACACAATTTGTTGGTTTATTAATATGCAGTAGCCAAACCGACTTTGGTCGCCTAATACATGTAATATGCCTTCATGTTGTCTTATTCATTCAATTGACCCGACCCAACCCAACTATTAATTCACTAAAATACTAGGTATTCCACCATCCAATTACAATATATTCACATTGACGATCAAGAAGAATGTTCATATTTTATTATTATAATTATTGTTGTTTATATATTATAATAAATTTGTAATTGTAGGAGACCATCCATCTCGAACTTCTAATCTCCAAGAGACATGCAAAAGAGAAAATAATTAAGGGTATAGGGTGTTTCCCCACGAGTTCTTCAATACTTAAGTAAAGTTTAATCTAATCTTTATGGGACATGCAAAAGAGAAAGCGATTAAGGGTATAGGGTGTTTCTTCTACGGATTCTTCAATGCTTAAGTTAGTTTTTCACGAAAAAATGTAAAAAAATAAAAAAATTGTAATTTAAGTAAAGCTTTAATCTTTATCTTATTTAGAAAAATTATTTCTTATTTATAGAGCTCAAAGTTTACAGGTGAATAAGCATCCACGTCTTGATCATTTATTTTGAATTTTCAAATAGAGACATCAAATGTAGGTTTAATATATTTTTGGACTACAAGAGTTTTTCGGTAGCACCCAAATTAAGTTCTTGGGGGGGGGGGGGGGTCTCTTGTGGACAATTCAGGAAGGCCTCAAGACTTATTTGTCTTGGATTTGGGTTTATTTTTTTGATACAATAATTATTATTATTGAGTATATGTATGAATGAAAATGGGGCTATAAGGATAGTTAATTAGTTGATTGTTAATTATGATTAAGTATATGTGTCTCGTCTAATCCTATTTCATAACTATGAAAAAGGAGTGATTTTTTATTATTATTTTATTCAGGAAAATCCGGGGGAACTTTTTATTTTTAATTACGCGATTAATTATAGTAGGCTAATAAACTTTATTATATAGTCTGGTCATGTGTTGCGAAAGTCTTCAAAACCCTTCCAAGTTCCTTCCTTCCCCCACCAACTTCAAATTTATATATACACATTCAAATGTCTTTCCACAGAGAGAGAGAGAGAGAGGGGGAGAGAGCTGGAACCTGGAAGGGAGATCATATGGTAACAACTGGTTGATCAATTTGATTTTGACTTGCTTACAATGAATTATATGAGCTACAAGAAGTTTGGCCGGAGATCGAGCCGGGGAAGGCGGTTTTTCCGGCTGAACCCTAGGAGATTTTCCATCCACCGGCTGCGCGTGAAGTTCCTCCACCTGTCCAACCTCTTGATCGGCAGATGCCGATGTTTGTGCGAGCGGACGCTGGAATCGATCAGTCACGGCGGCTGCGGCTGCGCTAGGAGAAAGCCGGCGCCGACGAACGCTAGGTTGAGATCGTTCCGGCGGTCGAATTCGTTCTACTCGGAAGCCATTGCCGACTGCCTGGAGTTCATCAAGCGCTGCTCTGTTTCGTCGGATGAGTACAAGCCAGTCAACCAAATGTCGAATCCAATCCGCTAGCTCAGTTTGTTCTTCTTCCTCTTCCTCTACTTTTGTGTTCGTTTGATCTCCTAGTTTGCATCTTCTTTAGATTTCCTGTTTTTGTTTTCTCGAAAGGATTACAACATATTTACAGAGTTTTTGTACAGAAATTATCGCTTGACAACAGTGATTTCTTCCTTCCAATGTATCATCCTTGACGAATTGTTTATTCCATATAAATAATTCGTTAATATTTATAAATTGACTTAATACCTTAAATTTATGATATTTGTATTTAAAATTAATAATAATTAAATTATTATTAATTTTAAATACAAATATCATAAATTTATGTGTTCTAATTTAGTTTGTGAGAATTATTATTAACCAAAACATAAAAATGGCTATTATTTCGAAGTTAAATTGGTTCCAAATCTTTGATGGATTGAGTACTTTAAATGAGTTTTAAAAATGTTTTTGGCGATCTTTATAATTTTTTTCTTAAATACCTCATTTATTAGTTTTTGATAATAATATCGTTAACTAAAATTAAATTACATTAAGTTAATAATTGAATCTCAATTTAAACATTTCTATAATAGAAAAAAAAAAAAAAAACAACTAGCAACTGTTGTTGACCATTCTCAAACACCTACTTATCGTTGGTAAGTGGTTGACGATTGTTGCAATGTGGTCATCATATTCTACGAGTATTGTAATAAATACCTCATTTTGTTATATGAAAATGATATTTTATTAAGTTAATTTAGTTTAGTAAAATAGTTTTGTAAAACTATCATGGTGGTTAAATAATCGAATCATGGTATTATTGGGCACGATTCGATTTATGATAGCAAAGTTAATCATGTAAGGCGAGGATAAATTCGATTTACAAAAGCGAACTTAATCATATAGGGCGGGCACAAAAATTCATATTTTATTCTATGGTAAAGCCATGATTGATGAATTAATAAAATGGTTAAAGATAAGTGTTTGATATGCTGTTTAGAGGTCAAAATGGGCTCAAATTTGTCGTTGGCCTTGGAATACATCGCCATTGTTTTGCTAATTGAAACGAAACAATGACTTTGGAGATAAATTTGGAGTTTCTGGAGCAGGGGCGTGCAATTTTCCGTCTAAACTCAAAAATTAAATTGGATTAAATTAAAAATATTGGTTCGGTCAAAGATCAAGCCATTCTAATTCAGTATTTGATTTGAAAAATGTCGACGTTCAAGATTAGTCGATCATGATTCATAAGCTCGCAATGAGTAAATAAGTCAAAAATACAAGGAGAAGGAACGGAATAGAACATACATGGGGGATTTTTACGTGGTTTGGTTAGAACGATGCCTACTTCATAACTGTTCTCATATTATTCTGGCATAGTAACAGTATGATATTATCAGTGCTCCTTCTTTTACAGAGGTATTTCGACCCCTATTTATAGTGAGGTGTGTTTACAATTGCATAAAATATAAAAGTGGAATAATGACATCATGGAGACAATATGTCTTTATCAATTTTATAAAATTGGGGGGAAGGGGGGTTTCCGTATTATCAAGGATTCGATTTGCATTAGATAAAGTATGTGAGTCCCTGTCTCCGGTTATTTAGCAGCAGTGTTGTTATGCGAGTTGAATAGTTTAACCGTCAAGTTGAACGGTTAGGTCAGTGAGCCAGAAGCATTGTTGGGAGCTCGTTGGGTATATCGCTGAAAGTCTTACTAGGAACTTGATGAGAGCTTTTTTGATTTCGCGATTTGAGCTCGAATTTCAACGATGTATAAGCTTGCCCTGACAAGCTCGACAGGGCCTACTGGGCTTTAGGCGATTGAGCCTGCTTATTAGACTAAGTTTAGTCTATAAGAAGTGGTATGAAAAATATGTATAACAAAAAAATAACAATATTTAATTTTTAATTTTCTACTTGTCCAGAGTCTGGTCTGGATTGAAAACCAAGTGTGTGTATATATTACTTAATATATATTTTGAATTAAATGTATTATGGTTAATTTTACTTTAAGTCTAAAATATAGATTAATCCCGAAGGGAAGCAAGAAAAACCAAGAGAGAAATTTTTGGGCCTGTAATAGGAAATTGGAGTGGAAAACTTTGGGTTTCATTTGGGCTCAGACTGGGTTTATGGGCGTGGAGCTCAATCCTAAGATGAAAAAAATAATAATTTCACAAGCCCAAGTTTTAACAAAATATGAGCCTTAAATTAGGCCCAAGTGAACATAAAATGGGGCCCAAAAAGTTGTTTAAATCTATATCTACATGATTGCATAAGTAAATATAACCTTTTAATGTCATACACTTTGTTAATAAAGTACTATTTTTATATATTACTTAAAAATTAAAAATTAAATATGCTGAAAATATTTAAATTCATTATTTCTAATTAATAACTTATCTTTTAAATAATTTATCCACTACATCAATACTTTTTTAATGTTATTAAAATTGAAATCCTATTAAACTACCCATCAAATAGAAGGTAGGGGTCGAGGGGTTTTGGAGTTTAAGGTTTGAAACAATGAGTTTACATTCTTCTTTTAGGGTTCAAATGCGAGAGAGATGTGGATCGGTGAAAAAGATAAGTCATTTCAACTTTGTTGATTAGATCTAACATTAAATAAATGATTGATAGAGTTTGTTTTTTTGCAAAAATGAAGACGAGATTTTGGAGTGTTCGCTAAAATAAGACCAAGTTTTCAACCCAATTTGATTTGATCTTTTGATTTAGGTTGAGATTTTAACACCTATAACAAGACCCACAATTTATTATCCCATGTATGTTTTCTTTTAAGTTTGTAAGATGTTGTCAAAAGGCTTCAATTTTGAATTAATTCTAAACATAAATTTGTGAAATTTAGTTGAATTTCATAATTTAAGTTGTATTATTCTTAAGGTTGTTAAAATCGTAAAATCGTAAGAGGGTTTTCGATATGTAAAATCGTAAAATTAAGTGTAATTCAACTTCAAAATCGTAAAATTGTAAGGATTTTTGGTGCAAAAAATTATAAAATCGTACTCGTAAAATCGGGAGTTTAATAACCATGATTATTCTAAATACAATTTAGTCGTTATACTTTTAAATTTGAAATTAGTTTAATTATTGTACCTTAAAATGTGTTAAATAAACTATTACACTTTCAAAATTTGAATCATGTTAGTTATTACGATTGATGAATTTTTAATGTCATAAAATAATATTTTAATTTTATAAACATCATTAACTATATTTATAATTAAAATAACCAAATACATACATAAATATAACTTATACAATAATAATTTGCATATTTTTAAAATACGTTAATTCAGGTTTAACTCTTAAAATCTAGTGACTTATTTACTCATTTTTATAGTATAATAATTAATTTAGTATTGGGAATAAAAATCTAATGAATTTTTTAATACCCGACCTTATAATATTTATAAATTTGAGTTCAAATAAGAGATTTGACGAAGTGATTAAAATTGCCTTTAACAAAGTACTAAAGAATGACCTCAAGTATCATTTAGGACAAATTACATTTAGATTTTATGTGATTTAAAAAGTAATTCTTTAAATTTACTTGATTTGGTTTTTGGTTCAAGCGTTCATTTTGTCTCTAATACCATTATTTTAAATCACCATTAATTTAAATTCACTTTAAAATTTTTTAGCGAGATTAAACTAAAATACAATTAACTCAATAAATCACCGAGAACCCATTGACGAACCAATGGGTTCTTGATGATTTGAAACCTGTCGACGTTCAATTTTAGCCGATTGTGATTCGTTTGGACCGTAGTGAGTGAGTCCAAAATACAAAGAGAAAAAACATAAAATGTTTTTTTTTTTTTTTTTATGTGGTTCGGTCGGAACAATGCATATTCCACGCCTGTACCTTAATTATTCTTTCAGAATGACGGTATCTGATTATTTTTTTTATTGTCCCCTTTATGGTATTTCTGTTCCCTCTTAATAATGAGGGGCATTTACAATTAGTATAAGATATAAAAATAAAAAGATGATATAATAGGGGACAAACAATCCTTATCTCTTACATAAAATCGGGAGTGAAATCTTCATTACGAGAAGTATGATTTGCTTTTGGATAAAGTGAATGGGTCCCCGTCTTCAAGCTTTTCAATAGCTTTGTTGCCTATGCGAGCCGAAAGATTTAAGCCAACTAACTGAGCGGCTGGGCCAACTGACTGGAAGCTTTGTCGAAAGCTCGTTGAATATAACTCAGGGAGCTCAACAGAGGTCTTGTTTGGGGTGCATTAGGAGCTCGCACGGGTCCGCAATATGAGCTTAGATTTCAGCAGTGTATGAGTTCTTTTTGACAAGGTCCCTTAGACTTTTTGGGTTCTAGGCGATTAGATCATCCCACTGGATCGAATCTAGCCCATAAAAAGTGGTGCTATAAATACATATAACAGAACTTATTACAAGAATGTATTTGTGTAAATGATCTAAATCATATAAAATTTATATATATTGTTATATTATATTTATATATATTGAGTCGAGTTTCGTTAAGCTCTAATCTAGAGCTCGGGCAACACGAGAATATATTAATATGTAGATTTAATAAATTATTATGTAATTAATTGATTAATCTAGTGCACTCACATATTATCGTCCATTTTCAGATCCGGACGCTTTGCTCGTGACTAAAATAATTCAGAGACCGAACCCTAATCTGTTCCCTCCAGTGGGGAAGCCGCGGAAGCGATTTTCCCGCCGAAAGCAGCTTCAATGAATACGTCCTACTGTTAGGCTGTGACAAACAAATGCGCCGGTTTCCCAAGCTTGGAGACGTGTTGAAACGAGTTCGGAACTTGGTGAGTATCGCCACTTGGACCACCTCCGCCGCCACCGTCACCGCCGCCGCTTACCTCGCTTCCACCACCTCCACCAAGGTCTCGAGCTCCGCCACCGTCATGGACGATGCGCAGACACTCAAAACCCGCCTCTGCATCATCGGAAGCGGCCCGGCGGCCCACACCGCCGCCATCTATGCCTCCCGCGCCGAGCTGAAGCCCGTGCTCTTCGAGGGATGGATGGCCAACGACATCGCCCCCGGCGGCCAGCTCACCACCACCTCCGACGTCGAGAACTTCCCCGGCTTCCCTGACGGAATCTTCGGCTCGGTCCTCATGGATCTCTGCAAAAGTCAATCCTTGCGTTTTGGTACTGAGATCTTCACCGAGACAGTAACAAAGGTCTAGTCCAGGACAATAAATCGTGTATTGCTTTGAATAATTTTTCATGCTTATGTACAGAGTATGTATGGGATGGAGATAAATCTAATCTAATTCAAATTTGATCCTATTCTAATGCTAACAGGTCGATTTCTCCACTAGGCCTTTCAAGGTCTTCACTGATTCCAAGTCCGTCCTGGCCGACTCGGTGATCGTTGCCACCGGCGCGGTCGCCAAGCGCTTGAACTTCCCTGGCTCCGGAGAGTTCTGGAACAGGGGTATTTCGGCTTGTGCGGTCTGCGACGGCGCCGCCCCTATTTTCAGGAACCAACCGCTGGCTGTAATCGGTGGCGGAGACTCGGCAATGGAAGAGGCTACATTTCTGACGAAGTATGGGTCAAAGGTCTATATAATTCACAGGAGGGACGAATTTAGGGCTTCGAAGATAATGAAGAATCGGGCTATGGAAAACCCTAAGATTGAGGTTTTATGGAATTCGGTGGCGGTTGAGGCATATGGAAAAGGTGATAAGGGTGTTTTGGGGGGGCTGAAGGTCAAGAACGTCGCTACGGGAGAGGTTTCCAATTTGGAGGTGTCGGGTTTGTTCTTTGCAATTGGGCATGAACCAGCTACCAAGTTCTTGGGTGGGCAGCTAGAGCTCGATTCTGAGGGTTATGTGGTGACGAAGCCTGGCACGACGCATACCAGTGTGCCTGGTGTTTTTGCGGCAGGAGATGTGCAGGATAAGAAGTACAGGCAGGCTGTTACTGCTGCTGGCTCTGGTCAGTCAGATTATGACTACTCTTTCTTTAAATGCCTTCATGACCTCGATAATTCAGTATATCATTTTTCTTGCAAGAAATATTGGAGTTCATCTGCTTATTATGCTTTCCTTCAATCATCACACGAGGTCAGCCATTTATAAAATCACAAAATCTTATCAAACTAGGAATACTGCTTGAAGTAGAAAGCAAAATCATGACATTCATAATCCTCCAAAGTTCCTAAATAATAAAATCTCACATAACTAGAGCTATAAATTCTAAAATAACTCGGATATCAAACAGCAGGAGATGAAGCCCAACAAATTAATTGCCCTATTCTGGAACTTCATAGAATTGGTTTCATCTTGCAGTACATGGATTTGATTGTCCTCTATCCCTCCCATTCAGGTTCTTCCCTTTTTGCTTTAGTTGATTTGATTGTCACAATTCGGCCTGTAACCCTATATACAAATGTTTGTTCTTTTCTTTGGGGGCATCATTTTGGTGCACTGTAGCTACTGTTTACAAAATGAGCTCATCCAGTCAATATCTATAGTCTTCAGATGTACTTATTGGAAAAAATCTCTATAGGCTTGAGATGTCACCAGTGAGCCTCAATATGTTTAATTAGCGTGGGCACAAAGATCATGAAGGTGCATATTCCCAGTTCTATTTATTGAGCTTTGTGATTTCACCTTGTGGAGAAACCCCATTGTCGAACCCAACCTTAAATGGTGTTGATTATAATACCATGTGGCTTGCCACACGCTTGGTAGACTTGTGGATTTGTCCACTGTGGTTTGCCACACAATCTTATCTTTTATTCTTTTTCTTTTGGTGTATGTGCTACTGCTGTTGCCTTTTTTTGGTTATTCTTTTGTTCTCTCTTTTTGTTTTTCCTTCCAAGGAGCATTATTTTGCTTCATTTTTCAGAAACAGCCCGAATCTGGTTCTTAGTACCAGACTTCCAGCATGTGTCTCATTTCTATGTTGAGTGACCTCTTGAAGTATTTTAATCACTATTCTTGAGATAATAAATATTTTGTCGATGAATTTGTGGGGCACCTTAATTACAGTGTTGGGACATGGACTGAGGAAGGCCTTGTTAAGCTAAGGGAACCTCTGAAGCTGGTTTAATGCTAGTTTCAGTTGAATTGGAGTTCCTTATTTTTCTAAATTAAAGTGTGTCAAGAAGAATGAAGTTTGGAAACTAATAAAAATGGATGAAAGCGATGATAGTTACAATGTGCAAGAAAGTAGTTAAAAGAAAAAAGTCAGACTTGCTAAATTCAAAGCGTATGAAGATTTTATACATGGGAATAAAGCATGGGAAAATAATGTATAGGAATTTGGTGAATATATATAGAGATGAAAATTAAAAGCTTTAATCATGTTAAATGTTTCAAGAATGCACATTCATGAATCATACTGGAAATGTGAAAATCAAGAGAAGTGGAGAAGTTATTTTGAGAGCTTATAAAATTAAATATATGAGAAGCTTTTTTATACAAATAGTAGCAACAATAGCAAGAAAATTATGGGCGGTAAATCTTAAGGGAATTTGGAATGATCTTTGCATTTAAGAAGATGACAGCGGCATTGCAGGGTGCTTATTGAGGTCTGGGCTTGCCTAGGAGTTATGACACAGACATGGACACGGGGAGACACGATACACGATATATGGGAACATGACATTTTCATTAATAAAATAATTTTAAAGCATAATAAAGTAAAATAGGACACGACACAATTGAGATACGTTAATTACTAAAATTATTTTTTGTATTTTAACAGTCATGCAGTCAAAGCATGGAAAAAAAAAATGCAATTACCAAGATGTGAAACCAAAGAGTAAAAAGAAAATCTTTACTTTTTAGTCTTTGAAATGTCCCAAAAAAGGATATGTGTTTCCCCTCTTGTAACAAATTTTAAGAAAGTGTTGGACACACAACACAGGTGTATCTGATCCATGTTGGAGTGTCCAACATGCTAGCGACACCAGTATGGCATCCCCTAGGAATTGTCTAGTTGTGTTTTTGGGAGATGTAATCATGTAGATGTGTGTTGGCTATCAAAACTGAAAGGGATCAAGAAATGAAGACATTCTAAAGGAAAAGAATTGCAATAATTCTAATAAACCGGGGTTAAGTTTATTATACATTTAATTATTATTTTAGATATTTGGTAGATGAGTGTAGTATAATTCTAGTTTTTTGATTTATGGAAAGATTTTCTCTGTTTTTTCTGTAGAATTTACTCATGTTTTGATTGAGTTTGAATATACAGGTTTTTGGTTTTCTCATTCTCTCTTGTTATCTCTCTAGTATCTTTCTCTTCTTCTGATTTTTTGCCCCCTCCATTTTCTCTGCTGTTCCCTTCTTTCAAATTTCTTCTCTTTTTTCCCTTCTCTTCTTCTCTTTTTTCTTTTCTTGTGTCTTGGTTCTGCATCAGAGAATATCTAATAAAATTAGGGTAATGGTTTACAAATAAAAAAGTTTATGTAGAATGGTTTGGCTCATTAGAGCAGATACATTTGAAATGGAAACACCGCCTAAATTGGCTATTGGCTAGTGGCTACAAAAATATCACTATTACATCATTTTAATCTCATTTTCAGTATAAAAGTTTTGTAAGAATATCATATTTCATAAAATTATGACAATTAGAAATGTGCAAAACGATGAATAGAAAGCATCTTGCATCTATGTATAAGAATATGATATTCAAATTTATACAAATTATAAGGGGTTAAGTATAAGAATTGTAGTATAAAGTTACAGGAGAGAGTAATGAGGCATACATTTTAGACTCGAAACTGTCATGATGGATATGTTTCTGCCTAGGGTGATAGCAAGATAAGTAACTTGTTGAAGAGACTAATAAAGAAGTATAAAAAGAAGAAACATCTTAATGTAATTTCTAACAACTACAGGGCTTAAATGGGGTTGTACTTATCTGAAAAAGAGAGCATATGAGAAGCTTCTATATATTTATGTTGTGGGTATCGAAAAAGAAAAGAAGGAAAAGCGTCATGAAAAATCATACAAGACTTTCGTTTTTGTTCAATGAAACTATTCCTATGGTGAGAACAATTGTGGAAGGAAACTCAAGTTTTATGTTCTTTTAGATTAATAAAGATAAAGATTTTGTTTAAACCCCTGAACTTTTTTACATTAGTTATGGAATAACTGATAGTCATATAAAAAGGGGGCCATTATTGAACGTTATTTGTTGCTTTTGTTATGTTAGTGAATGAGACAAAAGTATGGTTAGCTTCAATTAGTTATGGATGAGACTAAAGCTTAGTGCTAATTATTTGGAAGGGTTGAGATATTGCTTTGATAGACAATTAAGAAGTAAAAGAAACTTTATTGACGAATTTTAAGACCAATCATGCTTTATAATAGAGTGTTGGGCAATTAAGAAGTGACATTTTAAAAAATGTCTCTGAGAGAGCAATGCTCTAGTGAGTGTTGGTGGGAATAGGGGAGAGGAGGATTAGGAGTGATTGAATCTATCAGAGGATGATGGAGGTTGCATCCATTTCAAGATGCAATTAGAAACTCAATTGAAATGGTTTTGAGCAACATGTTCTATGATCTATTTTAGGGGGTTATGCTCTACGATCTACACCAAAGGGTAATGCTATTGAACCTTAGGAGGGAGGACACTAAATGACTTGGATGATAATGGTAGTAAAAAGGAACATATTACATTGTTTAACTGAAATGAAAGGAGCATGGACACTTCCTAGGGGCTGTCATGCCGGTGCCACGGCATGTAGAACACCTCAACATGCTGACATGCCACCAATATCTCCACCCTTCCAAAGATATTGGTTTGATAGAGAATTAAGAATTATTTTTAAAGGACATGGGAGGAAACACGCATATGACGTGTGTCTCCTTAGCAAACACATTGAAGACATTAAAAATAAGGTTTTCTTAATGACTTTTCAATTTTCTGACTTGGCTATTGCATGACTATTCAGTTTTTCCACATTTTCATTGTAGGACTCTTCGGTTTTCCTAATCTTTATGCATTTGTTCCCTTTGTTTTTGAACATTGACTGGATTTTGACACACTTGTATACTCTTCTGTTAGTATTTATTTATTTCCTAACTCTAGTCTTTATTTTCTTTGAATCCTAAATACTTGTTTTGGATCTTTTGGTGTTTGAATCTGAAGTGAATATTGAATAATGACTTGTGAGTTGGTTGCCAATTAGATTAAAGTTGTTCATTTGGAATTTTGAATTATGAATTCTAAATGCATATTTATGAGTTAGGAATATAGTTTTGATAGTTATTGTGCCATTAGCAATACACAATTTTATTTTATTAATTAACATACCTTGACCGTGTTATATCCTATTTTGTTGGAAAATGCTGTGTCCCTGTGTCCGATGCTAACTAATTGATAAATAGCTTGAGTTCAGTTTTTTTTATTTATTTTTTATTTTGTATTGAATGACATGAAAATTTAGACGTACCGGGGCATATTAGCATTCAACTGGACTGAAGAGCAAATTATTACCTTAGTTAGGTCTAATTTTGGTTCGTTTTCATGTTGATGCAGGATGTATGGCAGCCTTGGATGCAGAACATTACTTGCAGGAAATTGGATTACAAGAGGGGAAAAGTGACTGATTACCGAAGAATGTGATTTAGAGCGGTGCTTCACTCTAGTACTTACAAAATTTATACAGCCAAAAAAATTGGCTGCTAGGTGCCATGGAAGTGTTTTACCAAATTGAACTGTCTTATCAAGAATGCATGTGCCCCCAGATGAACAGCATTTTATACTTGCTGCTTTATAATCTGTTTCTCAATTGAATGGCTGAAAAATTTGAAGCATTTTATCTATTTTGGGGATGATTTCCACCCAAAACCTCTACCCATCCACGATTAGATTGCTCTCAAAGTGGTCTAGGCTTCAACAATGACACAAATTACTAGTGTTTATGTTGACTTGCCACTTGAAACTTTAAAATAAACACAAAACTATGGAGAAATCCTAGTCATATTGAGCTATTAATTCCATATCATCAGGTGCTTTTTAAATCTCGAAGGATGTGATTGCTGATGTCCTGTGGACTGAAATGGTTCTGATGCAACAAATTAGTGTTTCCTTGAGCTAAAAACGAAAAAAAAAAAAAAAAAAAAACAGATTTTCCCATAAACAGCAGTACATGAAAATAAATTTTTGTCACTTAAGCAGGGGTTATTTTATTCCTTAAGTTGCTTCATAATGGTTTTCTTATGAATGTACCTCATGCTTCTCCACTTTTTCATTGTTTTAGGTAATCTGGCACAAATTTGAAAGTTGTGGCAAATGCTTGTTCGAGCTTGTAAGTAGCATTATCTGATTCCTTGTTTGTGGTTCCTTTTCTTTCTTATGTTTCTTACCTTTTTAACTAAAATTTTGCTCCTGTTAGGCTCTCAGGGTATCTATCACATTTTGTTCTTTTAATCATCATAGTATTATGATTTCTAATTCAATTGTATTGAGCTTCATATATGTTTTAGCTTATATATAATTCTCTGCATCATTCTTAACAAGCAAATGGATTTGAGGATATCGAATGCTTAGATTAAATTAGTTTATTTGTTGTCAACAATTCCTAGATATTTAGGTTTCTATATTTTTCTGCATGTTGAACAATTATTGTATATTTTATCTTTAGTCCTCAATTGAAGTCGGCTATGGAGGAAGACAGCCAGCAGTAATCTAAAGAAGGCAAATATGGATTTTGTTGCTAGATTGTGTAAATAATTGACTCATTGCACTGCAAGTTAACTCAATTCTTGATAACTATTTTTAATGCTAAACAACATATATATATATATATATATATAGAGAGAGAGAGAGAGAGAGAGAGAGAGAGAGTAGTGATGCATGAAAAAGTACATCTTGAAAATGGTAGACATGCACGGCTGGGGTTGGCAATGGCAGCTGCAGCTGAAGAGAAGTTTGTACTTTTGACTAGAATTATGTGGTGAGGAAGTTTGTCTCACTGATTGCAATTGCATAATGGCTCAACTGAAATTATAGGTGGGGGATATGGACTTTCCTAATTAACATACGTACATACATATGCATGCATGCAAATATATATGTGTGTGCATTTACATAGATAGCTTCTTATGTAAACATGACCAACATGACAATTAATTAATTAATTAAACCACTAAACCTTCAGCTTGTGTTGGTTGGGGAACAATTCCGTGATACTCATTAAGAAAAGTAGTGTCATTTGACAACTACCCTATCTAACTTTGAAGTGCATGTGCAACCCACCTTTTATGCTTCCTTGTTAGTGATATTTACTACAGAGATTAATTATAGATTGGAGTGATTAATTAAGAATTGTCGGTATAAAGGAGGAGGAAAACATCTATACCCTTACAGCAGACATGCTCATTAAAAGATTATAAATTCAAAAGGATAAAGACATAAATATATCTTTGTATTTTATTAAAAAAATACTGTAGCACATTTAATTTTTAAAATGTTCTATTAGATATCTATATTTTAAAAAAATAAAATTATTAAACACTTCAACAAAGGAAGTGGGAACACATTAATAAACGTGTGAAGCATAGTATTGTTATAGTGGATTTATATATATAAAGAATCAATCGATTGGAGCAATAATGAGTTTATAAAATCGATTGAAGCAACAGTAAATTTATATGTATACTTATACATGCACACACTCCTATAATCGATCACTCCAAGAGGGAATGATAGTTGAAAAGAAAACAATGACGGGAATTGAATGATGAATGGCTCAATGATAACGAGAATGATGATGGGCTCAATTAGTTCGATGACAAGCTCAATGCGTTTCGATATTTTAGTACAAGAACAACGATGAGTTCAATGATGAGAATGATGAGCGAGAACATGAAAAGTCTGTAGAGTGCATTTCACGTTTAGCCTTGTTTTTATTAATTATTCTTTGTTGAAGTGTTTAATAATTTTATTTTTTTTAAACTACAAATGTCTAATGAGACATTTTAAAAGTTGAGTTAATTAATTAAAAAAAAAAATGGTGGAACAACTATGATGGGCTTTTCAGGGAAAATAGAATCTCGTAGTGTTGTGTTTGGAAAATAAGATTTGTGGAAAGAAAAAGAAATAAAAAATAATCTAATCTAATTGATTTGTCTAACTTTTACTAGGAAGTTAATTTATGAGGGACAGGTCATATTATTAAAGATACCACTCAATAGGATATATTAAAAACAATTGAGTAAAGACATAGATAGTGTGTTACTTTTTAAATTGGGTGAAAAACCCTTTTCAATAATAAAATTATACATATTGTAATTTTTCCAGTTATTTGCTCATATCAATGGAAAATGGTGGCCTGCCTCCACAGAGTTTAGGTGGTCCAAGATGATATGTTAATTCTTTTATATATATATATAAATGTTTTATATAGTTGGTGCTGGAAGGCAACAATGGCTCTTGTACTCCTTATGAATTTAATTTATAGTGGGTAATAAATAAATAATGAAAATGTTATTCGGATATTTATTTGTGATATTTGCATATTAGTTTGTTATATTTTATGTGATATTAATATAATTATAAGATATTAATAGATGAGTATCACAATCCGATTGAATATATTATATTTTTTTAATTTTTTTTATTGTTTATATTATTTTTTTAATTTTTAGACTGCACCATGTTGGGTTATTAGGAGTGGACTTACATGATATAAAATGAAAATAAAAAAAATAATATATATATTTTAAAAAAAAGTAAGAAACACAAATGCGAGAAAAATGCTTAAAATTAAAAAATACAATGGTAAATATGATTTTTAATATTAAAAATTATAAAAAAAAATATTATTCAATCAAATATAAATATAAATTCCAAATTCCATCATTTATTTAAACAAACATCAATACAAGTTACTTCAGAGGTGATCACCAAATTAATAAAGATGAAATTATTTTCGTCTTTAACATAATTATCATAATAGAAACTATAATAATTCTCATATAATAAATTTCAATGTCCGGAACCGATAATTTATTGTTAAGTATTAATGATAAAAGTAAATAATTAAAATTTTACTTTTATATTTACCACTTACTAATAATAAATTAACAATAAATTCTTAATTTGAGACACTAAAATATGGGACAAAATGTCTTAAAATCACAAAATAATCTCTAGATTTGCCCCAAATCATGATATACTTGCTTCTCTCTTAAAAAAATTATCTCTGAACCTAATTCATATATATATATATATAATATATGAGCCATATAAAGAGTAACAAAATTAGAAATCAGATCATTAGTAAAAAAAATCGAAATGACTAATTAAAAGTAATATATTAATAAAAAGCTATAATGATGTAATTTTCACAATGGAGAAAGACATTTCAAATTAAGGACAGATGGGAACGGAGAGCCACAAGCTTCAATGGACAAGACTTCTAACAGCATGAATTCAACTCTCTCAAGCCACCAGCATTCCAAATTAAATCAAATAATTTGAGGGTATGGATAATACACCCCCAATTCTTTAACCTAACACGTGTAAAGTTATTGTAGATATACAGTTTAGTGATAAAGCTTCCGATTCATACAAATGAATATGAGTGAAAACATCTTATCAATGACTCTTACTTGGGCTTATATATATATATATATATATCGACATTTAAAGTTTTAATACAAAAGTAATCCCAACAATTCACTTTAGTAGAGTTTCTACCCATCATTTTTGGGTTTTTTGTGCCTATGATAATAGTAGTTATAATATATACAGCATGATGTGACTCACACTAATGGTATTTTTTCATGCAAGAGATAGAATCCCAAAATTTGGGGATTCCTTCTTGCTGAATTACAAGCCAATGGAACAAACATCCAACAATGGAAATTGGAGTGGGACCCTTTTAATTTGAAGCCTCATATGAGTACTACTGATTAACTGGCTTTTGGTATTTTTATCAGACAAAACAAACAGAAGACAAGCACAGTATGGCCAGAGCGGAAGCAAGAAGGCTGAGGCTGCTCTCCTCCACAATTTCTCAACAACGGGAGGCTTTTAGTCATACTTTTAATGCATCTTTGAAAGAGTCCCAACTTCACACGCCTCTCTCATTTGAAGCCTCGTACATGACTACCACTGACTTTTTGGTATTTTTATCAGACAAAACTAACAGAAGACGAGCACAGTACAGCCAGAGCAGAAGCAAGCAGGCTGCGGCTGCTCAACTCCACAATTTCTAAACAATGGGAGGCTTTTAGCCTTACTTTTAATGCATCTTTGAAAGAGTCCACACTTCACATGCCTCTCTCTCTCTCTGCTTATAAAAATTACAATTACAGACACTTAAACAGGTTTTTTTTTTGGTTGAGTTCTTCTGCATTTCTCTCCACCATCTGCTTTGTCTTTTTTATTTTTTTAATTTTTCCATTAATCTTCCTATTTTTCTTCATTGAGAGACCTTATTTCTATGCTAGATTTTTCTTAAGGCCCTCTTTCTTGGGGCCACCACACATACAATACAGGTAAATTACAAGGGTGACTTGTTTTCATTTCAGCAATTAGGATGGTACCTTTGTAACGTCTTGGCTGGATCTGTTGTACTTCATGTGACTCCTGACAAGCTGGCCTGCAGCCAGGGCTGACATTAGGGATAGCTCCCCGGCAAGAACAGAACCAGCTACAATGGAGGCCAATAACCTCGAGTTTGATCCCGGCGGCTCCTTGCTCGCGCCCTTCACCCGAGCAGGTTCAGGCAAGCCGACTGGGATGCCAGTTGGGTGCCACCTCCAATCGTACCACCTGATTCATAGATCATTGCGACATGGCAACCAGGATCAAATTCTATGGAGACTTCACAATTTATGGGCAAAAAATGGGTAGGATAAAGTGTGACAAAGAGTTAGTTACCTCAATGGAAGGCATGGTGACAGAGACGTGAAGGTCCTTGCCATCGTTAACGGCTTCCATCATGGTGATGCAGTGGGAGCTCTCGACATTCTGAGCAGGGTCCTGGCCAGTGGCTATGTACACTGCAGAGACAATGTTGCTGGCGTGAGCATTGAACCCGCCAAGAGCACCAGCTATGGCAGAGCCGGCGAGGTTCTTCAGCATGTTAAGCTCCACCAGCGCAGCCACGTTGGTCTTCAAGACCTTCTTCACAACCTCCTCCCTGATGATTGCCTCACATACAACCGACTTCCCCGCCCTTCAATCCAGTTCACAGCTGCTGGCTTCTTATCCGAGCAAAAGTTTCCTATTTCAGTTCAATTCAGAGCCCAGTAATCATTAATTTTACACATCAAACCAGCACCTAAAATTAACGACTTTGTAGTATTTTATTGTAGTGTCAAGTTTCTAGGCAGAATTACATATATATTAAAGATGTCAAGTACTTCTCAACATTATATAAACTTATTTGGGATGAACCTCTTCTAATAGTGAAGTGTGTTTGATTGCAAGGTGTTAGGGTCCATGCTGAAAAAGATAGGGACAATGGTAAGAGCATTAGACATGAGTTTGGCAGCTATCCAAAAGGCACAGAACACTTAGGTTACAGGAAACAGTGACACACAACGACTTTTGCTGTGACAACTTCATATAGAAAATCGTGATTGCATGACACACAAACGCATGGCCTGCTTTCATTTTCTGCGTTATGAAAGTTTTGGATCAAATCATGAAACAACAGTTCCACCTAAAATAAAAAAATTGACTGATCATTAATGTTTGGCCACAATTGCTTCAGTTGCCCATCTCCATCTCGGGTACCCAAGGGGTGGTTCCTTTGACTTTGGGAAGATATTTTTTATTCAATTTTCATAATTGTTTTCTTTTCCAAAGATGCATGAGACATGATTAAAGTGATTTGATTATGCAATAAGTAAACAATAAATACATGCTCCTCTGAAGAGAGTAAATGAAATGAAGGAAAAATAACAGAACATATATATAGAAAGATGCGCGCGCACACAAAAAAAAAAAAATTACTTGGTGGGAATTTCTTAGGCATAATATCATCATAATAGCCTTATAAAAAAATGTGATTATAGATAGAAATGATTAGCAAAATAGAACATAGCTAACCCCATCTAGTGATATTAAAGCCTCAATTTTTCTAGTAGAGAAATGACTAGGAGTTGGTGTTTCTTAACTTTTATTTTTCCAGTTAGCATTTTAACTTCTAAACAGAGAAAGAATATGCAAAAAGAAAAATCACAGTTTTGAGATTTTTTTAATTATTTGCAAAAAACAAAGCAGACCACTTATTTAGAATATACACATATATTTTATATTTGTCATAACCCAAAATCATAAAATACCAAAAAAATTATTTTTTACATTCAAATAATCTTCAACAAAAAAGATATATAAAAAAGAATTATCATTATTTGTTACCAAACAACCATCTTTGTTTAAGCAAATCTTTTCTTCAGATTTAAATATCAAACAATTCATCCACTGGAAGATTATGGATTCCAGTTCAAAAATAGCCATTTTGCAAAGCTAATGGTAAAAAACGACCCTCGTCCAACCCTAGCATGACGGCGTGTAGTACTAGGATGACTTTTTCCAGCCAAAAGAAAAAATAAAGATGCTCTGACAGGAAATTTTTGGGATTGCCCAACTCACCGGAAATGCCGATAACATCCATGTCAGGGAAATCATTGAGCAGGAAATCAAGGACGTTTTGGACTCCTTTAGAGACCATATTCATCCCCATGGCATCTCCAGTGCTGCAGCTAAACCTCATGTACAGATTCTTCCCAGCAATTGCACATTGAATGCCTTGTAGCCTCGCAAATCTGCTCGATCTGCACACAACCCACTTGCACTTATTTTCTAGTTTCAGATATTCAATCCAGTAATACTCCACTGCGACATCCAAATTCATAGCTATGATGAATTAGTTAAAAAGAGAGGTGTCCTACTTTGGGATACAGATAAATTTTTGTGCTTCAAACATATACATACATTCGGAGTTAATTCTTTTTCAAGATCTTCTTTTATGGGGTTTTGTCAAATATATGGCTGGAGTCTAATAAACATCAACATCAGGAAAATATCAAAACCATAAATAAGCAAGTTGACGACACGGAAGCAGCACATATCAAACTACAGCGAGAGTAAGACCATAATGTCAGCAAATCAAACTCGCGTGTCGTAAA